>NC_054713.1:19826973-20126973 GCF_016097555.1 Gigantopelta aegis | reverse complement strand
CATTATTGGCAATCAGTCCCACATTACTGATGGTCATTTCACATTACTGACTGTCTGTCCCACATTACTGACTGTCTGTCCCACATTACTGATGGTCATTTTACATTACTGACTTAGTCCCACATTACTGACTGTCAGTCCCACATATTACTGATTGTCTGTCCTACATTACTGACTGTCTGTCCTACATTACTGACTGTCAGTCCAGTATTACTGGCAATCAGTCCCATATTGCTGACAGTCAGTCATATTATTGACAGTCATTTCATATTACTGACATTAAGTCCCACATTACTGACATTCAGTCCCATATTACTGATAGTCATTTCACATTAGCGTCATTCAACTTCTCGTTCCAGCCAGAGCAGTATGACTGGCATATCAAAGTCTGTGGTATGTGCTATCCTGTGTGGGGTTGTGCATATAAAAGACCCCCTGCTACTAATTAAAAATGTAGCAGGTTTTCTTTAAAACTGTATGTTAAAATTACCAACTGTTTAACATCCAATAGCCGATGATTAATAAATCAATGTGCTCTAGATGTGGTGTTAATCAAAACAAACTGTAACTTTTCAACTTTCATGATGCTTAATTTTATAGGTAAGATTAGCCTATTTGGTAGCAGACATGTGTCTCTCTTTCTCACTACTTAACAAATGTAAAAAAATACCATCTTTTAGATACAAAATAGCCAGAGTTAAAAATGTGCTGAGGTTTTGTTAACAAATATTCGTTTCCTTTGTCTTATTTCTTTTTATCGGTATATTGTTCTGTCCTTCCTAGCTGTCTCAATCTCTCTCTCTCTCTCTATCTATCTCTCTCTCTCTCTCTCTCTCTCTCTCTCTCTCTCTCTCTCTCTCTCTCTCTCTCTCTCTCTCTCTCTCTCTCTCTCTCTCTCTCTCTCTCTCTCTCTCTCTCTCTCTCTCTCTCTCTCTCTCTCTCTCTCTCTCTCTCTCCCACTCCCTCTCCCTCTCTCCCTCCCTCCCGTTCTCTGGTTTTCAATATTATAACTATAGACAGAGCTACGTAGTAAAATTTGGTAATATATAAAAAATTCCAGCACTTGGTAACATTTTACTCACTTTTACTGATTTTTGAGCCTATTAATACATTATTGCATTTCGGATAAGGGGCCTAATAATAGTAGTTTGGCTACTCTGTCTGCAAGAGGTAAAAACTTATCGGTCATGACCGCAAGTACATGCATGTCCAGGGAACATTCTGTTTTCAAAATCTTGATTAGTGTTATTTTTAGTCGATTAAAAATTGATTAGCAACTATAATGTTTAAAGGGACATTCCTGAGTTTGCTGCATTGTAAGATGTTTCCAAAAAATAAAATATTTCTACGATTAAACTTAAATATTAAATATATTTTCTTGTTTAGAATATCAGTGTCAGTATATTCAATGTGTTTCTGGTCATCTTAATATTTATAAGAAGCCCAAACTGGATTTTGTCTTCAAATAATTTCGTACGTACGAAAAAATATATTTTAGGAAATAAAATGAAATTTAACCTGGTACAAATATTAGAACGATCAGAAACACGTTTAATACACAGCCACTAATATTTTATGCAAAAAAATATATTTGATGTGTAATTACAATCGTTAAAAAGTCTCTGTTAGTCGATAACATATTAAACATTGCAGCAAACTCAGGAATGTCCCTTTAATGTTTTAAAATTGTGTAGCGATCTCTGAAACGTGCGTAGCAAATCATGACATGATGCTGAACAACATGTTTCCTGATGTATATTTATAATTTGATTTTTAATATATATAATATGTTATATTTTGTGTTATGCATCACTCATTGATATGGGGGAGAGGGTCAACCATAGAACAAATAAGATATTTTGAATTTGAAATAGCCAGAGTTAACAACGTGCTGAGATGTCATTAAACAAATATTTCATTTCTTTTTCTTATTTCTTTTCATCAAGTGGTATATTGTTCTGTCCATCCCAACTGTCTTAGCCACTCTTTCATTCTCCGGTTTTCATTATTATAACGATAAATCAAGCTTTGAGAGTTCCATTACAGGACAAACATTGGTCTAACCAATGGAAGGAGATTGCCAAACAGACAAGATCAAGCTGGGGATAAACCATCTTCCAAATTATGTCCGAGTTTACACTCCGTCCAATTACCATGGCCGCCATTGCCCGGGAGTTGGCGCTGGAGTGGCCAAGTTGGTGCCAAACGATTGAAATTCACATCGCAATCAATAGAAAGGCCTTGTTTGTTTCTCACTTTTGTTTGAGTTTAGATCACCCATTCATCAGAGTTTGATTGGCAGTAATCTATCTCCCACAGAGCCGACAAGTTGTCGTGTTAAAAATTGAAAGAAGAAAGGAATGTCTGTTTAATGACGTCTCGGAATGTTTTAAATGTTTTGGAGATCGATTGAAAATGGGTGTATGGTAATTAAGGTATATAGTCAGACACACTTATAAAGTTAAAGTTTTTTTTATTTTGTTTAAAGATGTGTACCACTAGAGCACATTTATTAATTACTCATTGGTTATTGGATGTCAAAGATTTGTTAATTTTGCCATAATGTAGTCTTAGAGGAAACCTGCTATATTTTTTCATTATCAGCAAGGAGTCTTCATATGCACTTACCGGCCTCGGTGGCGGCGTGGTTAGGCCATCGGTCTACAGGCTGGTAGGTACTGGGTTCGGATCCCAGTCGAGGCATGGGATTTTTAATCCAGATACCGACTCCAAACCCTGAGTGAGTGCTCCTCAAGGCTCAATGGGTAGGTGTAAACCACTTGCACTGACCAGTGATCCATAACTGGTTCAACAAAGGCCATGGTTTGTGCTATCCTGCCTGTGGGAAGCACAAATAAAAGACCCCTTGCTGCTAATCGGAAGAGTAGCTCATGTAGTGGCAACAGCGGGTTTTCTCTCAAAATCTGTGTGGTCCTTAACCATATGTCTGACGCCATATAACTGTAAATAAAATGTGTTGAGTACATCGTTAAATAAAACATTTCTTTTCTTTCATATGCATTTTCCCACGTACAAGACAGCATGTGCCATAGATTTTTATACACCCATCTATGGGTCATATTATGGTATGCCATTTTCCGTCCGTCCATCCATCCATCTGTCTGTTAACTTTTTCTTGTCCTGACTATATCTTGCATACAGATGCATACAGGACCATAAAACCTCACATGTAGTTGGTCCAAAACAACTTGGGATGGCGGTGTGTCGCATACTCTTACTAGGTCACTGTGACCTACTTTTCACGGTCTACTGCGCATAACAGTAAATCCTTGTCCAGATCATATCTTGCATACAGATGCATACAGGACCATAAAACCTCACATGTAGTTGGTCCAAAACAACTTGGGATGGCGGTGTGTCGCATACTCTTACTAGGTCACTGTGACCTACTTTTCACGGTCTACTGCGCATAACAGTAAATCCTTGTCCAGATCATATCTTGCATACAGATGCAAACATGACCATCTAAACTTCACATGTAGGAACAACTTGGGATGGTGGTTGGTCCAAAGCAAAGTGTTCATCCATCCCATTACAAATATTTCACATAATTAGAACTGAATCATACCCGTAACATATTCATTAACATAGATATGGTTTTCCATAAAACTCCTGATGGGTGTATCATATACCTCACCAGTACTCTTGTTTCATTAGCTGCAAGGCGTCTTCATATTCACTTTCCCATATACAGGACAGCATGTACCTTAGATTTTTTATTCTAGTCATGGGGCACTAGTTATGATGGGAAAGAAACC
The DNA here is from genome assembly GCF_016097555.1 of Gigantopelta aegis. Classification (NCBI taxonomy): domain Eukaryota; kingdom Metazoa; phylum Mollusca; class Gastropoda; order Neomphalida; family Peltospiridae; genus Gigantopelta; species Gigantopelta aegis. The sequence continues at coordinate 20,123,194 of NC_054713.1, read as the reverse complement.
AATTAGGAAAGAAGAAGGAAGGAAATATCTTATTTAACGACACACTCAACACATTTTATTTATGGATATATAGCTATCCTGTCTGTGGGATGGTGCATATAAAAGATCCCCTGCTGCTAATTGAAAAGAGTAGCCCATGAAGTGGCGTCAGTGGGTTTCCTCTCTATATATCTGTGTGGTCTTTAACCATATGTCTGATGCCATATATATAACTGTAAATAAAATGTGTTGAGTGCATCGTTAAATAAAATGTTTATATCTTTCTGTACTGATGCTATATAACCGTAAATAAAATGTGTTGAGTGCGTCGTTAAATAAAACGTTTATATCTTTCTGTACTGATGCTATATAACCGTAAATAAAATGTGTTGAGTGCGTCGTTAAATAAAACGTTTATATCTTTCTGTACTGATGCTATATAACCGTAAATAAAATGTGTTGAGTGCGACGTTAAATAAAATGTTTATTTCTTTCTGTACTGACGCTATATAACCGTAAATAAAATGTGTTGAGTGCGTCGTTAAATAAAACGTTTATATCTTTCTGTACTGATGCTATATAACCGTAAATAAAATGTGTTGAGTGCGACGTTAAATAAAATGTTTATTTCTTTCTGTACTGACGCTATATAACCGTAAATAAAATGTGTTGAGTGCGTCGTTAAATAAAACATTTCCTTCCTTTTCTTTCCATCTTTCTTTTGTATATAGTCATTATCAAGACTAGTGTATAATACTTATATGTTATACTTACATCTCACTTTTAGTGGTTTCCATCACTGGTGAGACAAAAACAAATCACTGGAAATCATTGTCTGTGATTTTAGCTTCTAGTGACACTTAGAATATTATGTGATGTGACTTGCAGTATTATTTTCTACATATTCTGTCTGGGTTTAAACAGGACTTCTAGATTACGGTAACACCACTCCCATGGCTAGTGATATTCAATACTGGGCTAGTAAATAACTACTATTGCCATGCCCATTGGGTAGTGCATTTTTGGGGTCAAATGTTGCAGATAAGTCTATATTGTAAATATGAATGTACTGCCCCCCCCCCCCCCCCCCCCCCCCCCCCCCAATGTTAGTGTTTTTAATCTCCATCTCCCTCTTTTTTGTGACATATTTGATTTTTACTAGTATTTAGTAAAATTGTATTAACTTAAAGTAAAGTAGGGCTAGTGAATTTTTAATCGTGGCTAGTAAAATGTTTTAAATCTCTGATCCCATGGCTAGTGGACTTCTAGAAGCCCTGGTTTAAAATAGTAATGTCTATTTTCATTGATATTTTTACTGCTGATGTGTGTCCCATTCACATTTGTTATCAACTGGTGGTGCATTTTCAATGCTCTTCAGTATAGTAACTGCAGTGGGTATTTCTTTCATTGGCTTCTGTCTTTCGATCACATACGTTTTATTAACTTAGGATGTTTACCGTTAGAAACTTTCTGAGATTTGTTAACGATGAAGCAAGACGTGTGCAGTGCTCTCTTGAGTTGCCCCCCCCCCCCCCCCCCATCCCCACCTGGGAGAACTCATTGCATCTTACTAAATGCTGTTAGAGTACCGAGTCGCATACACCGGGTCGCGGTGTACGGTGATAAAAATTTTAAAGTCCAGACATGAGCAAAATGAATTAGCTTATTTTGGCCTTAGGTCACAGACCTAACTTCTAAATTCTTATTGCAAATTCTGCCCACCTCAAACTTATCCCCTCCCCCCCCCCCCCCCCCCCCCCTGATCCAGACTTAGTCACTGGCGATGTCGGAGATTAAGCCTGTGACAGGCGTGCGTGAAACCTTTGTGGTATGTGTGCATGTTAAAACATATTCACGCACCTTGAGAAATTCATAAGTAAAAGAATCTGAGTGTTCAGCACAAAACCGGTTAACCATCTTGAATGCGATTGATGGTTTTAAAACAAAATAGTTCTCTTAAATTTTTTGCTTCGTTTGGCTTGTACCCTTTAATCACTTAAGTTTTATTAACTTAGCATGAGAAGATCTCAAATCAAAAAGTAATACTGGTACTTATAGTTTACTTTCTGTGAATGTCATCTGACCATGAAACTAGTTGACTATACAATGTATATTGGATGCAGTGGATAATTTAACAAGATTCTCTGAATTTTCTGCTTCGTTTGGCGTGTATCTATCAATCACTTAAGTTGTATTAACTTGGCATGTTTACCATGAGTAAATCTCAAGTTAAAAAAATATCAGTTATATCTTACTTTGTGTGATTTTTTATCACCGGTGAGATTCAAATAAAAATCAGAGTATTTAACCACAAACTAGTTGACTTAATTATCCATTCCTGGATGGAGGAACCAGTGAAAGTTGACACCTGCGCCCATGACAGGCGTGTGCTACAACAGCTTGTTCTGAATGTACACGTTAAAACCTATGACATAGCCCAGTGGTAAAGCGCTCACCCGATGTGCGGTCAGTCTTGGAATCGATCCCCGTCAGTATGCCCATTGGGATAGTTCTCATTCCAGCCAGTGCACCACGACTTGTGTATCAAAGGCTGTGGTATGTACTACCCTGTCTGTGGGATAGTGCATATAAAAGAACCCTTGCTGCTAATCTTTTTTTTAGTAGTCCATGAAGTGGCGACAGCAGGTTTCCTCTCTCAATATCTGTGTAGTCCTTAACCATATGTCTGATACCATATAACCGTAAATAAAATGTGTTGAGTGCATCATTAAATAAAACATTTCATGCTTCTGCTTTCCTGTTTTCTATGACCTGACTTGACTTAATGAACACGGTGGATAATTTAACAAGGTTCTCTGAATTTTCTGCTTCGTTTGGCGTGTATCCTTCAATCACTTAAGTTTTATTAACTTGGCATGTTTACCACGAGAAAATCTCAAGTCAAGACGTATCACTTAAATCTTACTCTGTGTAATTTTCACTTCAGTTTTATTAACTTGTTTATAACATCTTTACTTACTCTTAAGGCAAAAAGTAATACATATATATCTTACTTTCTGTGAATTTCATCACAGGTGAAACTCAAAGAAAATTTGAAATGTTTTTAGCATGAAGCTAGTTGACTATATATTGGATGCAGCGGACAATTTAACAAGGTTCTCTGAATTTTCTGCTTCGTTTGCCGTGTATCCTTCAATCACTTAAGTTTTATTAACTTGGCATGTTGACCATGGAGAAGCCTTGAGGCTCAGACAGATGTTGTTTGAGAATTCCCTGGAGGAGCGAGCAGTTGATAAAAGCTTTCATTTCACTTGACACTTCTGCACAGTTTAATTAAGTGACCATGTTGGACCAAACTTGACCAATTTGTTTTTACTTACAGTGTTGTTTTTCATCAATAAAAAGAACTCAGTTATTCCTACGTTTGTTTGACACCCACTATTCAATAGCCAATGTGTTTTTCCTGCTATAGTGTTGCTAAACATTCTTTAATTCATTTATTCATTCAATTCTTTGTTCGTTTGTTCATTCATTCCTTCATTTCTTCCTTCATTCCTTGTTTTCATTCTTTCATTCATTCATTCATTCATTCATTCATTCATTCATTCATTCATTCATTCCATTCCATTCCATTCCATTCCATTCCATTCCATTCCATTCCATTCCATTCCATGTGTTCTGTTTCCTGTCTACATAATACTGTTTAAAAGAGTGGAATATAGCTTAGCCGTGCACCATAATTGGTATATCAAAGGCCGTGGTATGTGCTATCCTATCTATGGGATGGTGCATATAAAAGATCCCTTTCTACTAATGGAAAAATGTAGCGGGTTTTCTCTCTCTAAAAGTATATTATGTAAAAAATTAACAGATGTTTGACATCCGATAGCTGATGATTAATAAATCAATGTGCTCTAGTTGTGTCATTTAAAACAAAAACTACTTTTTTCATAAAAGATCCCTTGCTACTAATGAACATTTTTAGTGGGGTTTCTCTCTATAAAACTATATGTAAAAGTTACCAAATGTTTGACATCCGATAGCTGATGATTAATAAATCAATGTGCTCTAGTGGTGTTATTTAAACAAAACAAAATTTAACTTTTGAACTGTCTTTGGGTTGGCAGTCTTCTTGTAGGCAGTATAAGATTGTAGTGTCCTGTGAGTGGCAGTCCTCCTTTAGACAAAACACCTACAAACAAAGTCATGAAAATTATCACAATTTTGCTAAAATACCCTTTCGACTCTGACTTATGCAGAGATAATGTTTTGTTCTTCACATTCTAGAATTTAGACTGTCATATTGATCTATAAACCCCCAAAAAGAGAAAAACGTTTGGTTTGTGTAACAATACCACTAGAAAGAAAGAAAGAAATGTTTTATTTAACGACGCACTCAACACATTTTATTTACGGTTAATTTTAGTTATGGTTAAGGACCACACAGAGTTTGAGAGGAAACCCGCTGTCGCCACTACATGGGCTACTCTTCCGATTAGCAGCAAGGGATCTTTTATTTGCGCTTCCCACAGGCAGGATAGCACAAACCATGGCCTTTGTCGAACCAGTTATGGATCACTGGTCGGTGCAAGTGGTTTACACCTACCCATTGAGCCTTGCGGAGCACTCACTCAGGGTTTGGAGTCGGTATCTGGATTAAAAATCCCATGCCTCGACTGGGATTCGAACCCAGTACCTACCAGCCTGTAGACCGATGGCCTACCACGACGCCAACGAGGCCGATCGACACCACTAGAGCACATTGATTTATTAATCATCGGCTATTGGATGTCAAACATATGGTCATTTTGACACAGTCATAGAGAGGAAACCTGCTAAAAAAATTTTCCAATTAGTAGCAAGGGATCTTTTATATGCACCATCCCACAGACAGGATAGCACATACCACAGCCTTTGATATACCAGTTATGGTGCTCTGGCTGGAACGAGAATGATCTATAACAGTTTAGAGGTTTATTGACTATATGAATGGGACACATACTTCAACAACATTCACATAGACCTTCTTTAATCCATGGACCCCCCAGAGAATTGTGGGATATCTGTGTGAATGTGGTGTTCCAAGGGATTAATTATATGAGCATTGTGGGATATCATTAAACACCCATTCTCTTCCGTTTATTTCTGATTTATTCTTCTTAGCGTTGTAGTCGCCTTCCCATCATTATTTCTCTCTGTCACCATGGTGATGGTAATTCCTTTGATTCGGGTAACAGTACAACTGTCTGCATGCCTTTCAGTATGGTGTTGATTATCCTTTTTGATGTATTGATATCTACACTAATACGCACCGAGGGGCAGAACGGACGTGGCTTGGTGTTAGAGTGTTCGCCTGAGGTCTGATGCATCGCAAGATTAATTACCCTCCATGGAATTAAGTATTTTCCCATAACAGTAAGAACACCCCCCCCCCCCCCCCACCCCAGCTAGAACATAAAAAAAGAAGTTTGTTTTGTTTAACAACACCACTAGAGCACATTGATTTCTTCATCATTGGTTATTGGATGTTAAACATTTTGTAATTTTGACATATAATCTTAAAGATAAAAAAATTTGTTTTGTTTAACGACCCCACTAGAGCACATTGATTTCTTCATCATTGGCTATTGGATGTCAAACATTTGGTAATTTTGACATATAATCTTAGAGAGGAAACCCACTACATTTTTCCATTAGTAAGTGATCTTTTATATGCACCATCCCACAGACACGGTAACATATACCACAGCCTTTGATATACCAGTTGTGGTGCACTGGCTGGAACAAGAAATATCCCAATGGGCCTAGTCATGTTATCCCGAAAAATATGTTGAGAAAAATTGGAGCAGGGGTGTTTCAACCCCTGCCGCCACCCCCACCCCCACCCCCACCCCCTTTACACATACAGTTGATACACCCTGTATTATTAAAGCTGTAACATTGTTCCTGGCCAAATCATTACACACACAGCCACTGTTTTAATTAATTAATAATGCCTGATTACATTGTCGTGGACACTGAATCAACAAAATCTCATCATATAAAGATTACAGAATTACAACCGTGTGTATTTCCAAGTATCACAACACATCACTCATTATTTAACACCCAGGGGGATTTACAGTGTCCATTTGTTTTCTCAACTCTCCACCATGTACAAATCCCTAATGAATGTCAATGCACACTAAACAAATAGCTGGTGCAGGCTGTAATGTTAAATGCCAGGGGAGCGTGATTCGGTAATGTTAAATGCCAGGGGAGCGTGGTTCGGCATTTAGCGATCCCGTTAATGTTTGCCATCGTTTTATCACTGATTGTGCAGACGTCTGAGATTGCACATTTCCACTGTCCCAGGCAGGTCGGTCTTAAATGCACCATTGATGAGTGAACATGTCCTAATTGTTTTTCAATTTATCACAGCCTGTGTAGACTATTTGCTGTTGATTTTACTCGAGAAATTTTTTCATTTGCTGCTGGATGTCAAACATTTGGTCATTTTGACATATAGTCTTAGAGGAAACCCACTACATTTTTTTATTAAAACTTTATTTTGTTTAACAACACCAGTAGAGCACATTGATTTATTAATCATCAGCTATTAATTTAAATTTTGGGTGTCAAACATTTGGTAATTTTGATGTGTGGTCTTAGAGAGAAAATCCGCCACATTTTTTCATTTGTAACAAGGGATCTTTTATGTGCATATTCCCACAGACAGGATAGCACATACCATGGCCTTTGATATACCAGTCGTGGTGCAGAGGCTGGAACGAGAAATAGCTCAGTTGGATTGATCCTAGACTGACCACACATCATGTCGGTCTTAAATACATCATTAATGAGTGGACATGTCCAAATTGTTTTTCAATTTATCACAGGATTTTGCCTGTGTAGACTTTTTGCTGTTGATTTTACTTACAAAATTTACAAATTTGTAAAGTTGTATAACTCTCCCTACAAAACTAAAGTTAGTGAGGAGGAAAAAAACTGGGGGTTAAGACAGATTGGAAAGTGTCTTACACTATTCTAGTTCTACGCAAAGTTTGTCCAAAAGACGTTAACCCACTGCGATACTATTCTACCTCAATTCCATGGACATGTGGTTTAGAGAGTTTTTTCTAATGAGCTCTGTCCTGTGCTAAGGGTGGGACATAGCCCAATGGTAAAGCGCTCACCCTGGTGCACAGTCAGTCTGGGATCAATCCCCGTCGACGCACCCATTGATGCTATTTCTGGTATATAATATGTGCTATGCTGTCTGTGGGATGGTGCTACTAATGGAAAATCACCCTCCGCCTGTTACCGGCTACGGTCGGACTGCTGGTACTCCCTTGCACCTGCCAGTGCAGGTGGTCCCTCCTCCTCCCACCCCCACCCTTTCCTGTCCTGGATGGAGGAGCCGGTCGAGGCCAGCACCTGTGCCCAGGACAGGCGTGCTCTACAACAGCTTGCTCTGAATGTTAAACAATTTGGTCTTGGTCTTGGTCTAATGGAAAAATGCAGCAAATGTTTGATATCCAATAGTCAATGATTAATACATCAGTGTGCTCCAGTGGTGGTGTTCAACAAAACAGACTTTAAGTTTGGCACCGTTCCAGGAGAGTATAAGCTTCAGGTTGCCATGACGTAATTTTGCTCATGCTGAAGACTGCTTATGAGAAAAAAGTATCACCAATGATTTTTTTGGAGCAACAGTGTAATAATAACAATATTCAGTGAAACCTATATTTATGGAAGAAAAATGTCACCGGTGATTTTCTTGTAATAACATTGGAATAATCAAAAATATTCAGTAAAACTTATAAATATGGAAAAATGTGTCACCAGTGATTTTTCGGTAACTGCAATAGGATAATCAAGATATTCAGTGGAATCTATACTTATCGGATGAAGAAGTTTGTATTGTTTAACAACACCACTGGAGCACATTGATTAATTAATCATCGGCTATTGGATGTCAAACATTTGGTAATTCTGATTCGTAGTCAACAGAGAATTAAAACCTGATACATTTTTTCTTATGCAGCAAGGGATCTTTTATATGCATTTTCCCACAGGCACTAAAGCACATACCACGGACTTTGTCCAGTTGTGGTGCACTGGTTGGAAGGAGAAAAAAAACCAATCTAAAAATGTCATAGAAAAACATTTATCAAAATATTCAGTGTAACCTAAATTTATGGGACAAAAGTGTCACCAATGATTTCCCTGGACTAATATTGGAGCAATCAAAATATTCAGTGCAACCAAAACTGATGGCAAAAAATAAATGTCACTGGTGATCGTTTTTCATGCAAGAATGAACTAATCAAAATATTTAACAGAATTCTACCCCGAGATAAACACTTCCCCTTCAAATTGGGCTAATCTGCGGTGATGTATGTTAACCGATTTGTGAAGCAAGTGTCTGAAAGTTGCTAACGGCCCTAAAAGTCTGTATTTATGGCTCAGTGTAATGAATGTATGGTTTGTTAAGACAATCGAGTGTGTCGTGGCTAAAACCCCAGAGTGGCTATCAAATAGCAGAAGACAATAAATTAGAGCCGGGGGTTTGGAGAGAATGTTTGTGAAAAGTGTTTACTTGATTGCTTTCGAAATATGTGTGTCTGGAGACAAGAGGTGTTGAAATAGGTGGGCTGGCGATCAATCGTCACTGACCGAGAGGTGTTGAAGTAGGTGGGCTGCCGATCAGTGGTCACTGACCGAGAGGTGTTGAAATAGGTGGGCTGGCAATCAGTCATCACTGACCGAGAGGTGTTGAAATAGGTGGGCTGGTGATCAATCGTCACTGACCGAGAGGTGTTGAAATAGGTGGGCTGCCAATCAGTGGTCATTGACTGAGAGGTGTTGAAATAGGTGGGCTGGCAATCAGTTGTCACTGACCGAGAGGTGTTGAAATAGGTGGGCTGGCAATCAGTTGTCACTGACCGAGAGGTGTTGAAATAGGTGGGCTGACAATCAGTTGTCACTGACCGAGAGGTGTTGAAATAGGTGGGCTGCCAATCAGTGGTCATTGACTGAGAGGTGTTGAAATAGGTGGGCTGGCAATCAGTTGTCACTGACCGAGAGGTGTTGAAATAGGTGGGCTGACAATCAGTTGTCACTGACCGAGAGGTGTTGAAATAGGTGGGCTGGCAATCAGTTGTCACTGACCGAGAGGTGTTGAAATAGGTGGGCTGACAATCAGTCGTCACTGACCGAGAGGTGTTGAAATAGGTGGGCTGGCGATCAGTCGTCACTGACCGAGAGGTGTTGAAATAGGTGGGCTGGCGATCAGTCGTCACTGACCGAGAGGTGTTGAAATAGGTGGGCTGGCGATCAGTCGTCACTGACCGCAAAGGAACACTGGTTAATCTATCCACATTAAAGAGACTATTCCGAAATTTGCTGTCATTGTAAAATGGTTTCTGTCTAACAGGGTCTTTTTAACAACTAAAATGACATATAAAATATATTTTCTTCTTTATAATATTAGTACATCAGGCCCTAATCTAGGCAACAAAATTAGCGTTTTCTTCTCAAAAGGTCGTCTCAAGTCACCAAATTATTAACTACTAGTGATAAGTGGAAGTCACTATAATATTCTGGACCTAATCCGATTACAAAAATAAAATGTCACAACAGACGTCAAGACTCCGACTCAAGTGTCACAGCTCACTTGGCACCTTGTGGCTGTATGTCGGTCTGTGTTTTCACTTTGACACATCGACTGTACACATGGGAAGGGAGAAGTCACTTCTACTTTCTCAGTTCTTCAATTCTTCATTAGGGTCTGGTATAGACATCCCTTCGGTGTGCTTCTGGCCTTCCTAATGTACGTAAGTAGCCCAAAGGGTATTTTGTTCAGGGTTCAGCAGAGTTGTTTGATTTAAATCATTGATTTAAATCATGATTTAAATCACTGCAAATTTTTTTTTAAAATCATGCATTTCGATTTTTTAATTTTTTTTATTATGTTTCATTTGATTTTTATGATTATTGCATTTATTTTTATTGATTATTTTGTAAACATGTGATTTATCAATTAACTTGCAGTACAAAAAATGAAGTGTTATTTAAAATGAATTGTTACGTACGCTGGATAATTATTTTTACATATATTTATAATTGAATTGCAATTAGATTTCAACACCATGTAGTCTAACAAGTCATACTGATCAGTGACAATTCCCCCAAATCTATGGTTGGGATGATCCTGGGAGATCAACACAATAGAAGGTGTCAAGTGAAGCCACTCTGCTTCAATGTGGTAAATTGGACGAATTTGGGGATGCTCTAGAGTCAGATCTAACAGATGTGACTTGAAGTCACTGACTTTACATGTCAAATCACCTTATATAGCCATCCTGGCTAAACACCAAGTACTTAAACATTAACTCAATAATCCCCAAAATGCATTTTGTTGCCTCATTTCTAGATGTTCGAGGGAGCAAGTATTCAATTCAGAAGCTCCAAATTAAAGTAAAAATTTAAAAAATCAAATAAATCTGATTTAAATTTTAAAATCCGATTTTTCAAATTTAAAATAAAATAAAATCATGATTTTTTTCAACCCTGGGGTTCAGTTAAGATGGGGTTCACTGTATATACATTATAAAATGAAATTATTGCATCCAAAAATGGTAAATAAATGATGATGCACATCACTATTTTGGTTAAAATATCACCTCATACTCAGAGGCATAAATAACGCAATGGGTATTTCACTTACATTTTCTTCAAGGGACATTCCTGAGGTCAGGGTCAGGTCATAGGGCTTTACGTGCATGTTCAGAACAAGCTGTTGTAGCGCACGCCTGTCCTGGGCACAGGAGCTGGCCTCGGCCGGCTTTTCTGTCCAGGACGGGACATTCCTGAGTGTGCTGCACTTTTATACTTGTTATCGACTAACAGAGACTTTTTAACTCTCAAAAGCAAACCCTCGGTATACCGGAATTGCCCCAAAACCGGACAATTTTCACGGTCCTTTTTCAAAAAATTATACAGAAATTAACCTCTCTAAACCAGATACCTCTTAATATCAGATATTTTACTTGGTCCCGAGGGGACCGGTCTCTGTGGCGTCGTGGTTAGGCCATCGGTCTACAGGCTGGTAGGTACTGGGTTCGGATCCCAGTCGAGGCATGGGATTTTTAATCCAGATACCAACTCCAAACCCTGAGTAAGTGCTCCGCAAGGCTCAATGGGTAGGTGTAAACCACTTGCACCGACCAGTGATCTATAACTGGTTCAACAAAGGCCATGGTTTGTGCTATCCTGCCTGTGAGAAACACAAATAAAAGATCCTTTGCTGCCTGTCGTAAAAGAGTAGCCTATGTGGTGATAGCGGGTTCCCTCTAAAAAACAGTGTCAGAATGACCATATGTTTGATGTCCAATAGCCAATGATAAGATAAAAAATCAATGTGCTCTAGTGGTGTCGTTAAATAAAACAAACAAACTTTTTAGTCCCGAGGGTCTGGTTCAGAGGGGTTTTACTGTAATATCAAATATATTTTTTTGCATAAAATATTAGTGGCTGTATATTAAATCTGTTTCTGATCGTTCTAATATTTGTATTAGGTTAAATTTCATTTTATTTCCTAAAATATATTTTCCCACAGGCACTAAAGCACATACCACGGACTTTGTCCAGTTGTGGTGCACTGGTTGGAAGGAGAAAAAAAACAATCTAAAAATGTCATAGAAAAACATTTATCAAAATATTCAGTGTAACCTAAATTTATGGGACAAAAGTGTCACCAATGATTTCCCTGGACTAATATTGGAGCAATCAAAATATTCAGTGCAACCAAAACTGATGGCAAAAAATAAATGTCACTGGTGATCGTTTTTCATGCAAGAATGAACTAATCAAAATATTTAACAGAATTCTACCCCGAGATAAACACTTCCCCTTCAAATTGGGCTAATCTGCGGTGATGTATGTTAACCGATTTGTGAAGCAAGTGTCTGAAAGTTGCTAACGGCCCTAAAAGTCTGTATTTATGGCTCAGTGTAATGAATGTATGGTTTGTTAAGACAATCGAGTGTGTCGTGGCTAAAACCCCAGAGTGGCTATCAAATAGCAGAAGACAATAAATTAGAGCCGGGGGTTTGGAGAGAATGTTTGTGAAAAGTGTTTACTTGATTGCTTTCGAAATATGTGTGTCTGGAGACAAGAGGTGTTGAAATAGGTGGGCTGGCGATCAATCGTACGAACGAAATTATTTGAAGACAAAATCCAGTTTGGACTTGTTACAAATGTAAAGATGACCAGAAGCACATTGAATATACAGACACTGATATTCTAAAGAAGAAAATATATTTAATATGTAAGTTTAATCGTAGAAATATTTTATTAATAGGAAACATCTTACAATGCAGCAAACTCAGGAACGTCCCTTTAAAGAAATGTCATATATATATTATATGCATTAAATAAACACCAAGTTATGGTTTTTGCATCAAATGCATTTTATTCCATTTTTCCACTGATTTAAACAAAATCCTGTTGTTACCGATGTATCATTTGTCCACATACTTCATATATATATGATATGAGATTTCTGTAAGAAAATATTCAGTGAAATAACTCATTGCATTATTTATGCCTCGCAGTATATGTTCACTATTTTTTCAATATTGAATGTACCTGTACCATACCAATAAATTACACCCTTTTTGTATATAATTGCGTAACAATAAAAAATATTTTTTAGTTAAATTTTCATAATGTGAGCTACTGTTGTTGCATTGGCTGTTTGCAATGAAATATATTTTATAATGAAATGAAGATAAAAGCATTTCGCTCCTTTTTGTTTTATTTGAGGGTGGAGATAAAAAGGGGAGGAGGAAAAAGTACTTCCATAACCACTTCTAAGTGAGATGGTTTAGACAACATTTTGTGATCAACACTGCACCCTTTGATAAATCTATTATTCTTAGATGGTTTAAACAACATTTTGTGATTAACACTGCAGCCTTTGATAAATCTATTAATTTTAAATGGTTTGGACGACACTTTCTGTCAAATACTGCTCCCTTTGATAAATCTGTTTTCTTATACACCCGTGAGAACACCATGCATTATTTTTGGTTACACATGGTTGTTAACACATGTACGTGTGTTAACAATTTCAAGACATACGACTGGCTGCTCCTAGGTGATGACCAGGTCACCAATGCCATACATCCAATGAAAAACCCCATTATAAATGAGATCATTTAGACAACATTTTACGACAAATACTGGTCCCTTTGGAAACCCCATTATAAACAAGATCATTTAGACAACATTTTACGACAAATAATGGTCCCTTTGAAAACGCCATTATAAACGAGATCATTTAGACAACATATTACAACAAATACTGCCCTCTTTGATAAACCCCATTATAAACAAGATCATTTAGACAACATTTTACGACAAATACTGGTCCCTTTGAAAACCCCATTATAAACAAGATCATTTAGACAACATTTTACGACAAATACTGGTCCCTTTGATAAACCCATTATAAACAAGATCATTTAGACAACATTTTACGACAAATACTGCCCCCTTTGATAAACCCCATTATAAACAAGATCATTTAGACAACATTTTACGACAAATACTGGTCCCTTTGATAAACCCATTATAAACAAGATCATTTAGACAACATTTTACGACAAATACTGCCCCCTTTGATAAACCCCATTATAAACAAGATCATTTAGACAACATTTTACGACAAATACTGCCCCCTTTGATAAACCCCATTATAACTGAAGTAGATGTTGAGACAGGGAACAGCCCAAGGGAGATAAGTTTACAGCCAGAGTGATCAATCCATTGGAGAAAAAAACTGCACGAAAGCATGTAGAGCTTGTTAGAGCGACCAGTAGATTGTGAATGCATGTGCGGCGTTACGAGTCTGCGAGGCAATCAGGCATTATGGTGTACATTAGAAAAATAACATCGTTAATAACTTCCTTAAACACTTGTGAGATTGGTGATGAAAAACGAACCATTTCCAATGTGTTTGTAGGGTTGTTTTTTTAAACACATAAATGCATTCAGTCGGAAATATATTATCAAACCAGTTTTCAGTTTATGCTCTTTTTATGAACCTCATACAATTTTGTTTCATTCTTTGTCGTGTAGTGTGGGAAATAAGATATATGGAAAATTTAATATCACACAGACGAACGATTCCAATCACATTGGCTAAATGTGATAGAGATGGAAAACAGAGACAATAAAGAAAGATTGAAAAAAATATATTGTAAATGAAAGAAGCCCGTTGAGGATTAAAATGCATTACTGTAATAAGTGACAGGTATGTTCTTTGACTGGTACTGTAAGGTTGCCTTATATCAAACCATTCCCCATTGCCGATAATATTATTTTGAAAATATACTCTTCAAAAAACAGTAGAGGAACCTGAAATATTAATGTTTTATGTTATGACCACAGACATCCTAGTAAAGAACGTTCAGGTCTGTTTATCAACACACCGAAACACATTCCATAGTTTGCATGTGCATCACGCAGTTGCCCCTTATATGTGCGTGGAGTGTCATTCTCGATTTTGACAATTTCCAGGAAGGTCCATTAATCACTGTGGAACATTATTTCTGTCAATCTTTTTCATTCTGTTGATCATACAATTGTTATTGTTTTGTTTTTAGTCATTTTTATTGCTTCAATTTGCGATTTACTGACAGAAAAACATCAACTTTCAAATTTCACTTCTGACCCTAATCGTCCTTCAAGATCTTTGGTGGTCATAAAACCTACTGTAATACTAAACTACCGGTTGTAATGTTTGCCCAATAAATTCACTATTATCATACAACCATTCCCCACAGCTAATATACCTTACCGAAATTGGCAATTGTAAATTCTTATTAGAGTTCCCCTACTTTTTTTGAAGAGTATAATAAAACTGATATAAGCAATCTATCAACCAATGTGGTTGGTACACATTTATAAAGAGAAAGTTATAGTTTGGTTTGTTCAACAACACCACTAGAGCACATTGATGATATATTAATCATCAGCTATTGGATGTCAAACAGATAATTTTGACATACAGTCTTAAGAGATCTTTTATATGCATCATCCCACAGACAGGACAGCACATACCACAGCCTTTGGTATACCAGTTGTGGTGTTATTAAGAGAAAGACAACATGTTTTTAAAATATTTTACATTTAAATCAAAATCTTAATGACAATAGTTACTATCAGTGTATAAACAATGGTCACATTTGTGTATTAATTGTATTCAGTACTGGATTTTACTTCATTTACACTTTCCATAGGCAGACAACTAGGCCTGTAATTGTAACTAATACTGGATTTTAATCCATTTACACTTTCCATAGACAAAAAACTAGGTCTATAATTGCACCAAATACTGGATTTTACTCATATTTATACTTGCCATTAACAGAAGAGTAGGTCTCTAATTGTACCCCAAATTGGATTTTTAATCCATATTTACACTTTCTATGGACAGAAGAGTTTAGGCCTATAATTGTACCTAATAGGGGATTTTACTCCATTTACACTTTTCATAGACAGAAGAGTTTAGGCCTTTAATTGTACCACAAAATGGATTTTTATTCCATATTTACACTTTTCATACACAAAAAACTAGGTCTATAATTGTACCTAATACTGGATTTTACTTATATTTACACTTTCCATAGACAGAACAGTAGTTTTATAATTGTACCCCAAAATGGATTTTTAATCCATATTTACACTTTTCATACACAAAAAACAAGGTCTATAATTGTACCTAATACTGGATTTTACTCATATTTACACTTTCCATGGACAGAAGAGTAGGCCTATAATTGTACCTAATACTGGATTTTACTCCATTTATACTTTCCATAGATAGAAAGGTTTAGGCCTATAATTGTACCTAATAGTGGATACTGGATTTTAATCATATTTACACTTTCCACAGACAGAAGAGTTTAGGCCTATAATTGTACCTAATAGTGGATTTTAATCCTTTTACACTTTCCATAGACAAAAAACTAGGTCTATAATTGTACCAAATACTGGATTTTACTCATATTTACACTTTTCACAGATAGAAGAGTTTAGGCCTATAATTGTACCTAATACTGGATTTTACTCCATTTATACTTTCCATAGACAGAAGAGGTTAGGCCTATAATTGTACCTAATAGTGGATTTTACTCCATTTATACTTTCCATAGACAGAAGATTTTAGGCCTATAATTGTACATAATAGTGGATTTTACTCCATATACACTTGCCACAGACAGAAGAGTTTAGGTCTATAATTGTACCTAATAGTGGATTTTACTCCATTTACACTTGCCACAGACAGAAGAGTTTAGACCTATTTACCATTAGCATTATGTCCTAGTCATGGAGCACTAACTGGGCTGAAAAACGAATATTGTGATCTGGTTCATCTTTTGGGCAGGACGTAACCCAGTGGAAAAGCACTTGCCTGATCTGAGTCTTACAGACAGGACAGCACATACTGACCTCACCATTTAAGGAAGCTATCCCTCTCACTCCCCATCACTCCCCTGAGACAGAGGGAGGGATGTAGCCCGGTCGGAAAACGCTCGCTTGATGTGCGGTCGGTATAGGATCGATCCCCATTGGTGGGCCTATTGGGCTATTTCTAGCTCTAGCCAGTACACCATGACTGGTATATCAAAGACCATGGTATGTTCTATCCTGTCTGTGGGATAGTGCATATAAAAGATCCCTTGGTGCTAATGGAAAAATGTAGCGAGTTTCCTCTGACTGACAGAATCAGAAGTACCAAAATGTTTGACATCCAGTAGCTGATGATTAATAAATCAATGTGTTCTGGTGGTATTGTTAAACAAAACAAACTTTAACTTTCATCTTTATATAAAGAAAATAGGTACTAAATAGTTATTAAAGGGACATTCCTGAGTTTGCTGCATTGTAAGATGTTTCCGACTAATAAAATAGTTCTACGATTAAACTTACATATTAAATATATTTTCTTGTTTAGAATATCAGTGTCTGTATATTCAATGTGTTTCTGGTCATCTTAATATTTGTAAGAAGCCCAAACTGGATTTTGTTTTCAAATAATTTCGTACGTACGAAAAACTACATTTTAGGAAATAAAATGAAATTTGCACCAGTACAAATATTAGAACGATCAGAAATATGTTTAACATACAGCCACTAATATGTTATGCCGGAAAATATATTTGATATGTAATTACAGTCGTTAAAAGGTCTCTGATAGTCGATAACATCTTTAAAATTGCAGCAAACTCAGGAATGTCCCTTTAAGGTTAAATTAGCAGTGACATGATACAGGTCTAATTGGGAAGAAGGGTTGGGATTTAGCTCAGTCGGTAGAGTGCTCGCTTGAGGTGCTTCCGTTGAAGGATCGAACCACCTCAGTGGATCCATTCTGTTGATTTGTTTCTTTTTGTTCCAACCAGTGTAACACAATTCGACAAAGGCTGTGGTATATGCTGTCCTGTCTGTGGGGAAGTGCAGATCCCTTGCTGCATTAGAAAAAATGTAGTGGGTTTCCTCTGATGACTACAAGTCATAATTACCAAACATTTGACATCCAGTAGACGATGATTAATTAATCAATGTGTTCTAATGGTGTCGTTAAACAAAACTAACTTTAATTGGAAAATGGCACATGGATCAACTCATCCAAGGGCACTCCAGTGTGGAAACAAATTTAAAAAGGAAACAAAAGGGCACTTGAATATTTTTTTTTGGGGGGATAGGATGAATCCCTAGGTCCCCCCCCCCACTAGAATCCACCTCTGTGAATTATTCCAAACTCTTACATTAAATTGTCTAGACTTTTACACTACTATAATCATGGTATACGTACAGCAGACCAGTAAAATCTCCTGATTCATTAGATATTGGGGAAAAAAACAAATAGCGTGTGAGATTTAATAATATAAAATTACTCGTGTTCACAGTGACCTGATGTGTGTGTGTTGCAGCGAAATGACAGATCCAGCTATTAAATATTAATACTAGTTAATTTTCCAACACAACCGATTAGCATCTGACGGTGCAGTTTTCAGAGATAGCTGTTATTGATGAGTCCTTTGTCTGCGTAGGCTATAATAGTGTGGCAATGGAAGGACAACTGCTTCTGCAATGTAACCAACATTATTAAGTTTGCGTCTGCTCCGGGCGGCCATTTTCTAATTCATATACATGTTGGGAGTGAAATGGTTTTGAGCAGTGACATAATTGACAATTTACCACTTACTGTGACCGACTTCTAGGGTGAAAAAAAACAAAACCACAAGGAAATTATAGTTTGAAAAAAACCCCCCAAAAAACTGATAATAATTTTAACAATTTGATTGGTTTAGAAGAAATGTTTTTCTTCTGTGTGTTATTTTTCTCTTTTTGTCACATGGTCTGACCTTATTGGTTTTTCAGTTTATATAGGCAGCTGATGATAATTACATTTCTTTATGTTCCTTCCTTCCTTCCTTCCTTCCTTCCTTCCCTCCCTCCATCCTTCCTCCCTCCCTCCCTCCCTCCCTCCCTCCTTCCTTCCTTCCTTCCTTCCTTCCTTCCTTCCTTCCTTCCTTCCTTCCTTCCTTCCTTCCCTCCCTCCCTCCCTCCCTCCCTCCCTCCCTCCCTCCCTCCCCCTCCTTCCGTCCTTCCTTCCCTCCCTCCCTCTCTCCCTCCCCCTTCCTTCCTTCCTTCCTTCCCTCCCTCCCTCCCTCCCTCCCCCTCCCTCCCTCCCTCCCTCTGTCCTTCCTTCCTTCCTTCCCTCCCTCCCTCCCTCCCTCCCTCCCTCCCTCCCTCCCTCCCTCCCTCCCTCCCTCCTTCCTTCCTTCCTTCCTTCCCTCCTTCCTTTTTTTTTCTTTCTTTCTTTCCATTCTTCCTTTTTTTTTTTTTTTCTGTCCTTAAAATGCACTTTGTTCTTCATCCCAACAGGATTTCTGCCAGAGGGTAAAATGGGTAGGGGCCATACCCAAATGTTTTGCAGATTTTCATTTTTTTAAGTTAACCTTTTAAGAAAATGAATGACTCTATGATTTTCTTAACTGTAACCCTAAACTTAAACCATTTTCTTTCTGGGGGAGGCCACCCATGCATACCCCCTGTTGACTGTGGTTGCATTCAATTCCATAGCGCCATACCCAGAAAGTTCTTTCTGGCAGAAACACTGTCAAGCCCTGATATTTAATCCTTTTATAGCACTTTTTTTGAAAATTTACATTCTAAAGGGATCTAAACATTATTTTTCTTGAATTACATGTAGTCTTAGAGGGTTCCTGTTGGTGGCCCATAGTTGGTCAGTGGTTAGTGAAAGAGAAGAGGGATAGTGATCTTACACCTACCCATTAAAACTCGCTCTGGGTGGGAGTCGGTACCGGGCGGTGAACCCTGTACCTACCATTCTGCGCAATCTTAGGTAAACGTAGCCCATGAAGTGCTTGATGCGACAGCAAGTTTTCCCATCTCCCATCAATTTCTGTCTGGTCCCACAACTGATAACCATATGTACTGTCCTGTCTGTGGGATGGTGCATATAAAAGATCCCTTGCTGCTAATCAAAAAGAGTAGCCCATGAAGTGGCGACAGCAAGTTTTCTCTCTCAATATCTGTCTGGTCCTTAACCATATGTGCTGTCCTGTCTGTGGGATGGTGCATATAAAAGATCCCTTGCTGCTAATCAAAAAGAGTAGTCCATGAAGTGGCACAGTGAGTTTCCTCTCTCAATATCTGTATGGTCCTTAACTATATGTCCGATGCCATATAACCATAAATAAAATGTGTTGAGTGTGTCGTTAAATAAAACATTTCCTTGCTTCATTCCTTGTAGTTGGACTGGTGGCGTCGTGGCAGGCCATCGGTCTACAGGCTGGTAGGTACTGGGTTCGGATCCCAGTCGAGGCATGGGATTTTTAATCCAGATACCGACTCCAAACCCTGAGTGAGTGCTTCGCAAGGCTCAATGGGTAGTGTAAACCATTTGCACCGACCAGTGATCCATAACTGGTTCAACAAACGCCATGGTTTGTGCTATCCTGCCTGTGGGAAGCGCAAATAAAAGATCCCTTGCTGCCAATCGGAAGAGTAGCCCATGTAATGGCGACAGCAGGTTTCCTCTCAAAATCTGTGTGGTCCTTAACCATATGTCTGACGCCATATAACCGTAAATAAAATGTGTTGAGTGCGTCGTTAAATAAAACATTTCTTTCTTTCTTTCCTTGTAGTTGTTCCAGTATTCAGATATTTTTTCATTTCTCTGTTGGCCAAAGGAAGTTTACCTATGAAATTGTATTTACATGTACTTAGCCAAGCTTACATGTATACTCTTCAAAAGAAGAAACGCAAAACCACATTGTCGTAACATTTGGAGAATTGATTTAATTATTGAATGGTGAGTCCGATAATTACCAAATGTTGCAGGATTGTTCACAATTCACTCTAGTCCATTGTGAGTAAGTGATAGGACACACCACCAAGGTCAAGGTCATCTGGAGTCAATACCGGGTGTGGCCTCCGCGTGTGTTGACAACTGCCTGGCACCGCCTGCCCATTGAAGCAACCAGAGTACGGATGACGTCCCGGGGGATGGTGGCCCACTCGGCCTGCAAGGCTGCTGCCAGCTCGGGCAGGGTCTGGGGCTGTGGTTGTCGCTGTCGGAGGCGTCGGTCCAACTCGTCCCATAGATGCTCAATTGGGTTCAAATCCGGTGATTTCGATGGCCAAGGAAGGACATTAATGTTGTTGTTCTGTAGGAAAGCCGTTGTGAGATGTGCTGTGTGAGGCCTGGCGTTGTCATGTTGGAACACTGCGTTGGCGTTGGCCATAACTGGAACGATGTGTGGCCGGAGGATCTGGTCAGTGTAGCCCTGTGCATTCAGGTTGCCCTGCATGTGGACCAGGTCAGTTCTGCCAGTGTGTGAGATGGCTGCCCACACCATGACACTACGCCCGCCGAATCTGTCCACTTCCTGCACGCAGTTTGCCGCATAACGTTCACCACGACGCCTATACACGCGACATCTTCCATCATGACGTCGGAGCAGAAATCGGGACTCGTCACTGAACCACACCTGTCTCCATCGCAGTTGAGGCCATTGTCGATGAATCTGGCACCACTGCAGTCGGAGTCGACGGTGTTGTGGTGTTAAGATGACACCTTGAACTGGACGTCTGGCACGAATTCCTACCTCACGTAGGCGGTTCCGTACGGTCTGGTCGGATATCCTGCGCAAACCTGGTATTGCTGCGGCTGTGGAGGTGGCAGTAGTCAATCGTTCCCGAAGGTGGCGTACCCAGATGTAGCGGTCCTGCCGGGGGTAGTGACCCGTGGTCGACCGGATCTAGGGAGGTCACGTGTTGATCCATGTTGCTGGTAATGGTCCCACAATCTGGAGATGGTGCTTGGGGACACATGGAATGCCCTGGCAACGGCCGTTCTGGATTCGCCTGCGTCTAGTCGGCCGATGGCATTGTTTCTCTGCGGTTCACTGAGACGTGGCATGTCCTGGATTGTCAACTGTCAGCCAGATACAGAGGCCAGGCAAGCGAACACCCTGCACTTTTATACTGTCAGTGTTCATGTTGCACGTGCAGACAACGCACGTGCAGTGGTGACATGGTTTGCACGTGGCTGCGTTTTTGCGAATATTCACATTTTGGAACTTTATTGTACAGTAGCTGCGTTTTATCGAATGTAACCGTGGGAATGTGTTTGGGACATGCAATGACCTTATATTCACAAAGCATGAACCGGTAGGAAACATAAAATCGGAGTTATAACCCATTTGTACCCTTTTGCGTTTCTTTTTTTGAAGAGTATATATAAACTGAAACATTCATTTTAATTTTAGCAAATATATTTTGATATAGAAAGGAAAAACTAAATTTCATATTAAAAGTCATTAACCATTTTGTGGATAAAAATCTGAACAATTCATTTGAATTTAAACAACATTTAATATATTACAATCTAACAAGAAAAACTAATTTCAGAAGACAAAAATCGTTTACTAAGGGGAGACAACTCTAATCTCATTCAACCTCCATTAGGCCAATATCTATTATATCGCTATGTATTTCCCGTTTATCATGGAGGACTTTCTCTTTCCTAATGGACAAAATTATGCCTTACAATAAATCCTCAATCTGAATGGAAATTGATGGAATTACTTTTACAACCTGGGGTATTTCGTCCAATGTCTTCTTATCTCAAAATGTTCTTAAATTCCATCGCAGAACATGGTAATTTCATGTAGCAGATCGGCTCAAGCTGTAATCTTTTTCACGAAAGCTCGTATTTTCCTGGTGGCATTCATCACAAAGTTAATTCCATTTCTTGATTGATCCATTAACCGTCTAATTCTTTGTTCGTTTAACCAATTGCCCTGAAACAGACGGGACAGATACAAACATATCGGATGGTAATTACTATCGACTGACAAACCGCGGATGGTAAAACCGGTCTACTTACAGCGAGGACTCTCAGTCATGTCAGAAGCATAGGATCCTTTCAGAGCTAGAGACACCAGATTACGAAACACCATTTTGTCATCACACAAAAAACCTCATAACTTCTGAGGAAGGAAGAAAAATGTTATATTTAGCAACACACTCAACACATTTTATTTACAGTTATATGGTGTCAGACATATGGTTACGGACCACACAGGTATTGAGGAAATGTTATATTTAGCAACACACTCAACACATTTTATTTACAGTTATATGGTGTCAGACATATGGTTACGGACCACACAGGTATTGAGGAAATGTTTTATTTAACGACGCACTCAACACATTTTATTTACGGTTATATGGTGTCAGACATATGGCTAAGGACTACACAGGTATTGAGAGAGGAAACCTGCTGTCGCCACTTCATGTGCTACTCTTTTCAATTAGCAGCAAGGGATATTTTATATGCACCATCCCACAGACAGGGTAGTACATACCACAGCCTTTCATATACCAGTCGTGGTGCATTGGCTGGAATGAGGAATAGCCCAATGGGCCCACCGACAAGGATCGATCCCAAACTGACTGCGCATTGAGCGAGCGATTTACCACTGGGCTACGTTCTGCCCACAAACTTATGAGGAAAAATTTTAATAAAAATCAGTTGATGCACACAGTCATTACAAATAGGCTTAATGTTAGGTACCAGTTTGTTTTTTAATGATGAAGCATTTTTATTTAGATCAGTTAATTGTAAGACCATATACATGTACGTGTTTATTACAAATAGAATTCAAGAATGACACACTAGGTCACAATGTTAGGAATATCATTAAATTAATAAAGTAGACTCAGTTTTAAGTACCAGTATATTTTTTAATGATTAAGCATTCTATTTAGATCAGTTAATTGTAAGACCATATACATGTACGTGTTTATTACAAATAGAATTCAAGAATGACGCACTAGGTCACAATGTTAGGAATATCATTAAATTAATAAAGTAGACTCAGTTTTAAGTACCAGTATATTTTTTAATGATTAAGCATTCTATTTAGATCATTTACATGTAATAGTATGACCAGGCTGGGACGTAGCCCAGTGGTAAAACATTCGCTTGATGCGCGGTCGCTCTAGGATCGATCTCCATCGGTGGACTCATTGGGATTTTTCTCGTTCCAGCCAGTGCTCCACAACTGGTGTAACAAAGGCTGTAGTATGTACTATCCTGTCTGTGGGATCCCTTACAGCTAATCAAAAAGAGTAGCCCATGAAGTGGCGACAACAGGTTTTCTCTCTCAATATCTGTGTGGTCCTTAACCATAATATTATGTCTGATGCCACATAACAGTAAATAAAATGTGTTGAGTGCATCGTTAAATAAATCATTTACTTCCTTCCTTTAATAGTGAGACCATATTATGTGTATATTACAAATAGAATTAAACAATGACACAATATATTAGAGTGTTAAGGGACAGTTTTAGGAATTTTATTAAATGATTGATGCATACATACAGTACAGGCTCAATTTTAGGTACCAAGTTTTGTATAGCTATCAGTGAATACATCAAAGTTTAAGGTATGTGTTGCCCTGTATGATAAAAAATGAAATGTTTTATTTAATGATGCACTCAACACATTTTATTTACGGTTATATGGTGTTGGACATATGGTTAAGGACCACACAGATATGGAGAGGAAACCCACTGTCGCAACTTCATGGGCTACTCTTTTCGATTAGCAGCAAGGGATTTTTTATATGCACCATCCCACAGACAGGATCAATCCACATCGGTGTACCCATTGTGCTATTTCTCGTTCCAGCCTGGTATAGCAAAGCTGGGGGATGGTGCATATAAAAGATCCCTTGCTACGAATGAAAACATTTAGCAGGTTTTTTCTCTAAGATTATATGTCAAAATTACCAAATGTTTGACATCCAATACCCGGTAGCCAATGATTAATAAAATCAGTGTGCTCTAGTGGTGTCATTAAACAAAACAAAATTTAACTTTATTATGTCCCAGTGGTGTTGGTAAACCAAAAAAATAACACACAAAACAACAACAACAACAACAAAAAAACGACCAAAAGCAAATGTTTTTGTTTTGTTTTTTAAAAACATTTAAACCTTCTCTAGGGATGGGATTTAGCTCAGTGGGTTGAGTGCTCGCTTGTGCATCGCAGGATCGAACCACCTCGGTGGACCCATTCAACTGATTGTGTTTTTTCTTGTTCCAACCAGTGCACCATAACTGGACAAAGGCCGTGGTATGTGCTTTCCTGTCTGTGGGAAAGTGCATATAAAAGATCCCTTGCTGCATTAGGAAAAATGTAGCGGGTTTCCTCTGATGACTACGAGTCAGAATTACCATACGTTTGACATGCAATAGCCAATGATTAATTAATCAATGTGCTCCAGTGGTGTCGTTAAACAAAATAAACCTTTTTAATCCTGTCTAATGGTGCTGGTGGAAAAGAAGAAGAAGAAGAAGAAGGAGAAGACTGACTCATTAACCTCTGTCTAGTAGTGTCATTAAATAGAAATAACAACAAAATAAAGCTTTTTAATCCTGTCTAATGGTGCTGGTGGAAAAGAAGAAGAAGAAGAAGGAGAAGTCTGACTCATTAACCTCTGTCTAGTAGTGTCATTAAATAGAAATAACAACAAAATAAAGCTTTTTAATCCTGTCTAATGGTGCTGGTGGAAAAGAAGAAGAAGAAGAAGGAGAAGTCTGACTCATTAACCTCTGTCTAGTAGTGTCATTAAATAGAAATAACAACAAAATAAAGCTTTTTAATCCTGTCTAATGGTGCTGGTGGAAAAAAAGAAGAAGAAGGATAAGACTGACTCATTAACCTCTGTCTAGTAGTGTCATTAAACAGAAATAACAACAAAATAAAGCTTTTTAATCCTGTCTAATGGTGCTGGTGGAAAAGAAGAAGAAGAAGAAGGAGAAGTCTGACTCATTAACCTCTGTCTAGTAGTGTCATTAAATAGAAATAACAACAAAATAAAGCTTTTTAATCCTGTCTAATGGTGCTGGTGGAAAAGAAGAAGAAGAAGAAGGAGAAGTCTGACTCATTAACCTCTGTCTAGTAGTGTCATTAAATAGAAATAACAACAAAATAAAGCTTTTTAATCCTGTCTAATGGTGCTGGTGAAAAACAAGAAGAAGAAGAAGGAGAAGTCTGACTCATTAACCTCTGTCTAGTAGTGTCATTAAATAGAAATAACAACAAAATAAAGCTTTTTAATCCTGTCTAATGGTGCTGGTGGAAAAGAAGAAGAAGAAGAAGGAGAAGTCTGACTCATTAACCTCTGTCTAGTAGTGTCATTAAATAGAAATAACAACAAAATAAAGCTTTTTAATCCTGTCTAATGGTGCTGGTGGAAAACAAGAAGAAGAAGAAGGAGAAGTCTGACTCATTAACCTCTGTCTAGTAGTGTCATTAAATAGAAATAACAACAAAATAAAGCTTTTTAATCCTGTCTAATGGTGCTGGTGGAAAACAAGAAGAAGAAGAAGGAGAAGTCTGACTCATTAACCTCTGTCTAGTAGTGTCATTAAATAGAAATAACAACAAAATAAAGCTTTTTAATCCTGTCTAATGGTGCTGGTGGAAAAGAAGAAGAAGAAGAAGGAGAAGTCTGACTCATTAACCTCTGTCTAGTAGTGTCATTAAATAGAAATAACAACAAAATAAAGCTTTTTAATCCTGTCTAATGGTGCTGGTGGAAAAGAAGAAGAAGAAGAAGGAGAAGTCTGACTCATTAACCTCTGTCTAGTAGTGTCATTAAATAGAAATAACAACAAAATAAAGCTTTTTAATCCTGTCTAATGGTGCTGGTGGAAAACAACAAGAAGAAGAAGAAGGAGAAGTCTGACTCATTAACCTCTGTCTAGTAGTGTCATTAAACAGAAATAATAACAAAATAAAGCTTTTTAATCCTGTCTAATCGTGCTGGTGGAAAAAAAGAAGAAGAAGAAGGAGAAGACTGACTCATTAACCTCTGTCTAGTAGTGTCATTAAATAGAAATAACAATAAAATAAAGAAAAAAAAAAATAAAAAAAAATTAAAAATGAAACATCAATCAAAATGAAAAACAAATGCAAATATTGTCTTTTATTACCCACATGGTCCAACATAACTGAGTTAATAATAATCAAACGAAGCACACACGTGATAACAAGTGTAATGACTTAATTTTGGGAAACGATGTCATGTTGATGTCATAACATGACGTTGCTTCTCCAGTCCCAGCTTCGACTGTGCATTTGAAATATGACGTCATTTTGCCGTCTCCTTCTAGTTGTGGCTGAAACATTTTGAGTTGGGTCTTGTTATTCATAAAGAAAACAACAATAATAATATTGATAATAAAAGAAATTATTACGCTGACACTCGTTTCGTAAAATCCATATGACACACAAGTTCGTATAATAATCTCTATTTATGACAATTACACATTAACCCATGTCCCGGACAACAAGCCAGAGGAAGACTAACTCATTAACCTTTGTCTAGTAGTCTCATTAAACAGAAATAAATAAAGAAAATAAAGAAATAAAATGAAATAAAATGAAACAAAAAATTAAATAAAACATCAATCAAAATGAAAAAAAAATGCAAATATGATCTTTTAAGACACTTGCACATTAACCCGTTTCCCGGACAACACGCCAGACCAGACGGCTGTGATGCAAACTCAGGACGAAGTGCTTGAACCGCGGCTTGAAGCAAATGTGAAAATAAATGATGTCATCAAGAAGTCAATCTCCGCTTGTTGACTTTTTGCCGTGCATGAGCAACTTTCTTGATTTACAACAAACGAAAAATCAATCCTGGAAATATTCAGTGTCATCCAGTGCATATTTGATCTGTATCAAACGCCATTACCGTTTTGCCGTGATATTTCCTCTATTTCCAGACATACCAGGTTTGGTTTTCAAAAGCACATCATTTTCACTGATAAAGGTGTTCCAGGATAAATCCAATGAAAAGTTGAGGGTGCAGTTTTTTCCTTGCTTTTACAAAGTAAAATGGCAAAATATAGGCAGACCTTTCCCCAGGATATTTTTAAGGCGCTTACATTTTCAGTGCCAGCTTGGTTTTTCTATGACAATTAGCAATCACCTGTTGTTAAACGAAAGGGTGCCGAGGGCCCTGCACCTAATGAGGTATGAAGGACACGTTTCACCTGTTAGAAGTGTGAATACCTGTGTACTGTAAAGTTTTAAAAGTTGCTACAACCAACAGTTGATTGTCACATATAGCCAATTAAAGCATAGAGGCAATTGATTTAAGGCCCTTACATGATGCCAAAGCAGTTACTAACACACCTAAGGCGTAGTGGCTCCCTACGTCATATGCCTCTGGGGAAACCCCTGTATAGGTACAGTAGAATCTTGTTGGGTTGAACTCGGAAGGATCAAATACACCACAACACTCAAACCAAAAACAAAGTCCCAAGTTCCACTTACACATTGTTCACCAAATGGTTGGGTCGAACTACCCAATGGGTCAAACACTTTCTCGAGCACCACCGGGTTTCGAGCTAACAGGATTCAACTGTATATTACTTTTCCAATGGCGGCAGCAGAAATGGCATCAACTTCAATGTTAAGGTTTTATATTTGGATCAGTTTCTCATAAACTATAAATCCTAGGACAATGAAACTTGGTTTACAGTTACACCTATGGATGTTCATCACACATTTTTTTATGGTAGGTGAGACATTTAATCCTGCAGACTTCTTGTTTTAATACCTACCATCCACAAAATTAAAAGTATACGTAGGAGGTGGGGGGTGGGGGGTGGGGGGGGGGTGCTGTTGACTCACCAGGCATAGAATTATAGGATATTAAACGAGCTTCCATTTCATATCATGTTTATGTCCTGAGTGAAATAATTTTCAATTGTCACAAGCTTTAGCAGTGAACTTGAACAGTAAAAACAAAGAAAGAGTTGACTTCAGGATTAGCATGCTAAAACCCATTTACGCATGATGAATTGTGTCATCCTTTACCAGTTGTGTTTTATGAATATATCAGAATTTTTATCTTTGTTTGTTTTGTTTTAATTACGTGGGACACAGACAAAACATAGAAATAAATGCATCGTATTATTAATGCGAATAACACAAACTCACATTTTCCGCATTAATATTATGATCACATTAATTTCAGTATGTACAGTATATAATTTCAAAATTTTTATTTTGTCTTTCAGCACCATGCCAACATTACTTCTGTGCATTTGGCGCCAAGTGTTTTGTGAACAAGACAGACAACTCTGCATACTGCCAGTGTCATTTCCGCTGTAAGCCAGTGTTCGCCCCAGTCTGTGGCAGCGACGGTGTGACGTATTCCAGTGAGTGTCTGCTGTTGAAGAGCAGCTGTATAACACAGCGCCGAATCAAGTTGTCCCGTCCAGGGGAATGTGGTAAGATTTGGTGTTGTTTTAGAATGTTTGGTGTGAATGTCTGATGTTTTGTCCCCAAGCCAGTTCGCCCCAGGCAGTTCAGCCCCAGGTCTATTTGTGCCTTACCAATTTTCTCCCAAAACAATATGTCCGTCCACTGCATTGCAATGAAATGAAATGAAATGGTTGATTTAACTATGCACTCAACACATTTTATTTATGGTTAAATGGCATCGGACATATGGTAAAGAACCACACAGATATTGAGGGAGGAAACCTGCTGACGCCACTTCATGGGCTACTCTTTTCAATTAGCAGCAAGGGATCTTTTATATGCACCATCCCATAGACAGGATAGCACACACCATGGCCTTTGATGTACCAGTTGTTGTGCATTGGCTAGATTGTAATGCAAAGTCAGTTTGCTGCCCTCAACAAATTTTGAGGGTTTTTCCCATGATGTTCCACTTTGCTATGTTTAAAAATATATGGGCTTTTTACGAAAGAAAAGAAGCCCAATGAAGCACTTTTTATGAAATAAATTCATTGGGGCGGGATGTATCCCAGAGGTAAAGTGCTTGTCTAATGCACGGATGGTCTAGGATCAATCCCCGTCTGGGAACCCATTGGGCTATTTCTCGTGTTCCAGCCAGTGCCCTACAAATGGTATACCAAAGGCCATGGTGTGTGCTATTCTGTCTATGAGATGGTGCATATAAAAGATCCCTTGCCACTAATGTAAGAATGTAGTGGGTTTCATCTCTAAGACTATATGTCAAAATTACGAAATGTTTAACATCCAATAGCTGATGATTAATAAATCAATGTGCTCTAGTGGTGTTGTTAAACAAAACACACTTTAACTAACAGTGAAAAATATGCTGTAGTGTTTAAAAACTAGGTCCGTCACTTTACGTATTGTGATAAACTGACATATTGTTGAGGACAAACTGACTTGGAGTGAACTGTTTTGAGGGTAAAACATTTGGTACTGGTTTAGTATAGATGTTGTCATACATGTATGCATGATCTTCACTTTTGAAATATAAAACAAACATTAAAATATACAAAATAAATCACATTTTCAAAATGTTTACAGGTGCAAAATAAAGAATACAATTTTTAAAATGATTAAAAGTTTAATGTAAATTACTTTTCTTTCAGAATTGTTAAAAATGCATACACATATATTCTTCAAAATTTTCAAAATGCAAAATACTCAACAGAAGCTTGTAGTTGTGCAAAATATATGCAAAAATTATTACATACTCATCAGAAGCTTGGTAGTTGTGCAAAATATATGCAAAATGAATAATTTCAAAAATACTTAGACCGGCAATATCTTTGTGAGGGATT
The DNA here is from genome assembly GCF_016097555.1 of Gigantopelta aegis. Lineage (NCBI taxonomy): Eukaryota > Metazoa > Mollusca > Gastropoda > Neomphalida > Peltospiridae > Gigantopelta > Gigantopelta aegis. The sequence continues at coordinate 20,093,009 of NC_054713.1, read as the reverse complement.
TTTTTTGAAATGAAGTTATGTGTTTTTAATGCTGCATTTGATATATGTCAGCCAATTACCGGTACAGTTTTTAATGCTGCATTTGATATATGTCAGCCAATTACCGGTACAGTCTTAATGCTGCATTTGATATATGTCAGCCAATTACCGGTACAGTGTTAATGCTGCATTTGATATATGTCAGCCAATTACCGGTACAGTCTTAATGCTGCATTTGATATATGTCAGCCAATTACCGGTACAGTCTTAATGCTGCATTTGATATATGTCAGCCAATTACCGGTACAGTCTTAATGCTGCATTTGATATATGTCAGCCAATTACCGGTACAGTCTTAATGCTGCATTTGATATATGTCAGCCAATTACCGGTACAGTCTTAATGCTGCATTTGATATATGTCAGCCAATTACCGGTACAGTCTTAATGCTGCATTTGATATATGTCAGCCAATTACCGGTACAGTCTTAATGCTGCATTTGATATATGTCAGCCAATTACCGGTACAGTTTTAATGCTGCATTTGATATATGTCAGCCAATTACCGGTACAGTTTTTGCCATACATCTGATATATGTCAGCCAATTAACGGTACAGTTTTAATGCTGCATTTGATATATGCGATACCAATTCTTCAAAATGCAAAGTAATATGCGATAAATTCTTCAAAATGCAAAATGATTGCATACTCACCAGAAAGCTTGTAGTTGTGCAAAATATATGCACAATCAATCATTTATAAAAAATACTTAGACCAGCAAATGCTTTGATTGACGAAATAATTCCCATACCTCAAAACTTTTCTGGAAACACAAATCATATTGTTAAAATATGCAAAATAAATAACATTTTCAAAATGTTTACAGATGCAAAATAAAATGGTTAAATGGTTAGAAGTTTAAAATACAAAATGATTGCATATTCATCAGAAGGTTATACTGTATATGTGCAAAATATATACAAAATCAATTATTTATGAAAAATACTTAGACCAGCAAATGCTTTGATTGACAAAATAGACACCTAACTCAAAACATTTCTGGAAACAAATCATTCCTGGTAATGATTTGGACAAAATAAATTACAGCCATGAAGATGTTTTTGTTCATAACATTGATTTATTATACTCTTCTCGTCTGCTTAATGTCCTTTGTCTTATACAGTTTTAAACATGATTAGAGAAACTAAGTTTAGTGTAAATTACTTTTCTTTTAGAATGCTGAAAAATGCATCCAAATATATTCTTCAAAATTATTCAAAATGAAAAATGATTACATATTCACCAGAAGCTTCTAGTTGTGAAAAATTGTGCACAATAAAGAATACAATTTTTATATGATTAGAAGCTTAAAAATGCATTCTTCAAAATGCAAAATGATTTCATATTTATCGAAAGCTTGTCAATGTGCAAAATATATGCAAAATCAATCTTTTATGAAAAATGCTTAGACCAGCAAATGCTTTGATTGACAAAATAGACCCCATACCTCAAAGCATTTCAGGAAACACAAATCATTCCCAGTAATGATTTGGACAAAATAAATCACAGCCATGAAGATGTTTTCGATCATAACATTGATTTATTACACTCTTCTCTTTTGCTTAATGTCCTTTGTCTCTGGCAGAAGTTTTCAAATGTATGAATCGTGGTTCGTTTTCTGATTTATCGCTATCTATTTTCTGGTGGGGATTACCACGTGGCAGATGTTTATTCATGAGATCTGTCATTTGTTACACGTTTGTGGAATTGCCTTCACTTGCATCTTTCTAGGGGGAGAATTTCATGAAAATGGATGTGAATCAATACTGATTCTAACAGTTTAATCACAGAAGAATCAAAACAATCAATTTTAAATGACGTCTTTTGTGGTTCTATATACTATACAGTGTTGTCTGACTGTTGATCTTCTTAAGATAAAACCAGAGATTACGCGACTTTAAATATACAGTACATACTGGTACATTCTTTTTGCTTAACATTTGATACATCTAGGCCATTTTACTGTCTTTTGCGGTTCTATACACTCTAGTAGTGTGTTGCGTGACTGTTGATCTTCTAGAGATAAAGTCAGAGATTACGCGACTTTAAATATACAGTACATACTGGTACATTCTTTTTGCTTAACATTTGAAACATGTAGGCCATTTTACCGTCTTTTGTGGTTCTATACACTCTAGTAGTGTGTTGCGTGACTGTTAATCTTCTAAAGATGAAGTCACATAGATTACACAACTTTAAATATACAGTACTTAAATATACAATACATAAATTTTTTACTTTTGCTTAACATTTGATACTGTATGCCATTTTATCAACTTTTTAAACAAGTAAAAATTAGTAAAGTTATTTTTCCTAGTCTGTGTTCAGCCAGACCAGGCAAGAAAACATCCACTAGACTGGTTTATGCACTTCATGTTAAACCAAATGATGACTTCAGAAACCAGTTAAAATAGTTTGCGAATGTTAGCAAAAAACAGCTGGTTGAACTTAGGACTGATTATGGCACAGTTGCCTTAATTTGGTTTCATACAAACACACTGGTGACAGTAGGGTATAACTACTATATAGGGGCTAGGTTAATAAAGTATTTCTTGGTAAAAATCTACATATTTTCAGACTTATAGAATCTGTCACCATTGTGAGACGTAGATAAGGCAATTCCAACTCAAGGGACAAAATGTTTTTTGTGTGAAACCTCAGCGGCCCTTACAAAAACATTTTGTACCGAGGGTTGGAATTGCCGTATCTATACCTCACAATGGTGATTGATTCTTTTTCTTGCCCATTTAATTACAGTAACAAACATTAATTTTGTAAGCTACGGTTTGTTTATTGTAGATCGATTCATAAACATTTCATCTACAAACTCATTTAATCATACACAAAAAAATATAGACACATTATGCAACAACATAAAAGTATAACTACTTAGCAATAAATATAAAGCTGAAAATATTAATTTGTTTGAATACTTCTAAAACAATGATACACCGTGAAATGGCAAACAGAATTTTGAAAAGGATTCGATATGACGTCAATCATCGTAAAACATGAGTTATGACGTCACACGTATGTAGAAATCATCCAGCACCGAGATGCCAGACAGATTTATCTAGCCCCGAGCAAAAGCTGACTAATTCAGTCCAATGGGCAATAATATAACAAAGTGCTATTTTTCAAAATGGGTTAATTCCGATTTCCTAAACTAATTCTTTATTCAATAAAATAGTCTGGGGAAAACACGGAGTCGGCACAAAAGTCAAGAGAAAATTAAATATACCAATTGTCACATTGTCTGTACTAATTACGTTTTTTTCTTTTCATCTTATTGATCTATTGTCACTGTGATAAGTATTGATTCTGGGGGTAAACACGACATCGTTTATTAAAAAGCTCGTAATTGTCTGATGACACAAATCAATGTGAAGAAAGACGGACATTAATTTTGATATAACATCTGCAAAAAAGCTACACAAACTGAGTCTATAAGTTTATTTTGCACCATGAACATTTTTGAAAATCTGTTTTATTTCGAAAACATTTCATATGCAAATTTTTATCCTTTAAGTTACCTAGTATATAAAATGATATTTCTACATGTATGTGGGGTGAGGTGGGGATTGAATAAGAGTGAATGGGTATATGAGTACATTGCTATATACACATGTATTATGTTATATTTTAGTTTGTTTTTTTAATTTGTTGTTACATTGTTTATTCTTGTGTATTTATGTTTATTAGTGATTTATTTTCAATTTGTGCTGCTGTTGTCTGTTGTGATGTAAACTTTTATTTAATTTAAGCACCTTTTCTTACTTCATTTCTACCGTTAGTTGTGTGTATTACAAAAAGCTATTTTTTCCTTGTGTTGTTCGTACCGCAATAAGCGTATTTTCTTTTTTATTGTTTTTTCCTGTACGAAGCATGTTTTTCATTACCGTGTGTGTACCGCAGTAAGCAAAATTTCTTTTTTGTTGTGTGTACCGTACTAAGCACGTTTTTCATTACCGTGTGTGTACCGCAGTAAGCACGATTTCTTTACGTTGTGTGTACCGTACTAAGCACGTTTTTTATTACCGTGTGTGTACCACAGTATGCACAATTTCTTTATGTTGTGTGTACCATACTAAGCACATTTTTCATTACCGTGTGTGTACCACAGTATGCACGATTTCTTTGCATTGTGTGTACCGTACTAAACACGTTTTTTATTACTGTGTGTGTAACACAGTAAGCACGATTTCTTTACGTTGTGTGCACCATGTAGAATTAATTTTGCTTACAGTAGCCAGTTCTTTACACTGTTACACATCTGCTGTGTTATGGACTTCATCTTGTTTAAATGCACGACAAAACCTACATGTTGAAAACTGAGTCTAAAAACTACAACTGGTTAACTATGTTAACTTTTCATAGTTTTAGGTCTTCTTGGACAAATTTATGTTCTGTTTACTAGGACAGGCCAGGTCAGGTCAGGTCAGCTGAGGTCAGGTCAGGTCAGCTCATAGGGTTTAACGTGCACATTCAGAACAAGCTGTTGTAGTGCACACCTGTTATGGGGCGCAGGTTGACTTATGCCTGCTTCTTCGTTCAGGGCAGGAAAGGGGTTGGGGTGGGTGGGAGAAGGGGACCACCCACGCTTGGCAAGTGCAAGAGAGCACAAGCAGCCCAGCAAGGGTCAGTAGCTGGTGGGGGTCTGTTTATTCAGTGGGGTTTTTTTCTTTTTAAAGTAATTATGTGCCTTTAATGTCAATGCAGTGTTCTTAGACATGCAGGAGATGGCCCAAAAGTGCTCTAGAAATGAAAAAAAGTAAAGTTTGTTTTATTTAACGACGCCACTGGAGCACATTGATTTTTTATCTTATCATCGGCTATTGGACGTCAAACATATGGTCATTCTAACACTGTGTTTTAGAGGAAACCCGCTGTCGCCACATAGGCTACTCTTTTTACGACAGGCAGCAAGGGATCTTTTATTTGCGCTTCCCACAGACAGGATAGCACAAACCATAGCCTTTGTTGAACCAGTTATGGATCACTGGTCGGTGCAAGTGGTTTACACCTACCCATTGAGCCTTGCGGAGCACTCACTCAGGGTTTGGAGTCGGTATCTGGATTAAAAATCCCATGCCTCGACTGGGATCCGAACCCAGTACCTACCAGCCTGTAGACCGATGGCCTGCCACGACGCCACCGAGGCCGGTACTCTAGAAATGAATGAAGTGGCAACTATCATACTACCAGCTAATTTTAGTTTTTTTTTAATGAAAGTATGGGTTCTGACTATCTCCTGGGTAAAAATTACCCAGAATACCTGTGGGGGAACATTGTATCTCATTTGATATACCTTGGCTAATTACCATTTTTTCTGTGTTTCATCTCAGATATATGAAGCAGAGCAATACAACATAAATCATTTTACATCTTGTATCCCGCGGGCAGGATACTAGCCACGTGGTAAAGTGCCCATTTGATGTGAGGTCGGTTTGGGACCGATCATAGTCAGTGGGCTCATTAGGCTATTTCTCGTTCCAGCCATTGCACCATGACTGGTATATCGATGGCCGTGGTATGTGCTTTTCTGTCATTGATGGAGCATAAAAAAAAATTCCTTTGCTACTAGTGAAAAAATGTAGCGGGTTTCCTCTCTAAGACTATATGTCGAAATTACCATGTTTGACTTCCAGTAGCCAATGATTAATAAATCAATGTGCTCTAGTGGTGTCGTTAAACAAAACAAACTTCTTCTTTTTTCTTGTATCCCTTTCTGTCAACCTTTCTGCATTATCAGTATTCAACAAAATTATAGGAACAAATATACTAATAAGACTGAGCATCTGCAAAAAAAAAGCAATGCAATATCGCTGTTACTACATATTGTGAATATAAAGAAATTTATTTACACTAACTGCTTAACCTGGTCATTAGGCATTTGTTGTGTCTGTTCCAAACTAAAAAAATATCAGTGAAATAAACAAAAACACAAATGCCATCTTTATATCATAACTACTACAACTAATACAGCAGGTTGGCAGGAGGAGTTAATGTGTGAGACTCATGCTATATAAACTTTTTCAGCTGCTGACTTTAACAAGTCTACCATTATTAAATATCAAACAAACAAGATAAACACCAATCCCTTTGCAATATTTTTCTAACAAATTTTTAATGCATATGAGGTATTTATAGGCCTATCTGTTAATGATTTCCTAGACTTTTTGATACACAAATATTATTGAAACACTTGAAACAAATATATCAAAAAGACTGAGTATCCATAATGTACTGGAATCCATTCCATATTAGTTGTACGTTTCACCACAGGATTTACATACGTCACATACAGTTAGTAATATCAGTCATAATATTTGACATCCAATAGCTGATGATTAATAATCAATGTGCTCTAGTGAAGTTGTTAAACAAAACAAACTTTAACTTTAAGAGTCATAATACAGGCATGGTATATTGTACACAGTTGATCATCGGAGTTGACAAAGAAAAAGTTTAAAATAGCCGAGACTTGCATTGTGGGAGTGGTCTATTAACAATTTAGGACAAAACGGGAGTCATGGAACAGTTTTACTGTCTGACTACCAATACAAGAAGAAAATGGTTTATTTAACGACGCACTCGACACATTTTATTTATGGTTATATGGCATCAGATATATGGTTACGGACCACACAGATATTGAGAGAGGAAATTACTATCTTCACTTCATGGGCTACTCTTTCTGATTAGCAGCAAGGGATCTTTTATATGCACCATCCCACAGACAAGATAATACATACCAAGGTCTTTGTTACACCAGTTGTGGAGCACTGGCTGGAGTGAGAAATAGTCCAATGGGCCCACCGACGGGAATCAATCATAGATCAATCACGCAGAAGGCGAGTGCTCTACCAATGAGCTATGTCCTGCCCCTGACTAGCAATACAGATGAACTGCAGCTACAAATGATCAAAGGATAAAAGTTTTTTTATGTAATAGATTAGCATCTGGATGAAATCTAGAATTTTGACCAGGAAAATTAAATATTTTTGGTTTTATTCTGCTGTTGGTGGTGTAATTACTAGAATACTATCTGGTGGACTATTCTGTAATGAAAGACTTTTTAGATTTTTTTTTTTTTTTTTTTTTTTTTTTTTTAAATCTTTTATTTTATTTTAATTTTTCATTTATTTTTTCTATTATTAATTTTATTTGGCACTGTCATTTCGAATGAAAAAGAAGAAATTTGAAAGTTAAATGGTAAGCAAAATTAATTATCTTTATACATTTTGAATTATCTGCTCTTGCCTAATGGCAAAACCTGAACATCAAAATAGTGATGTCAAAATCGGCCTTGGTGGTGTCGTGGTTAAGTCGTCGGCCATAAGGCTGGTAGATACAGGGTTTGCAGCCCAGTACCGGGTTCCATCCTGAGCAAGTTTTAATGACTCAGTGCCATATAACCGTAAATAAAATGTGTTGAGTGCGTTGTTAAATAAAACATTTTTACAATGGGTAGGTGTAAGGCCACTACACCCTCTTCTCTCGCACTAACAACTAACAACTAACCCACTGTCCTGGACAGACAGCCCAGATAGCTGAGGTGTGTGCCCAGGACAACATGCTTGAACCTTAATTGGATATAAGTTGAAATGAAAAATGAAATGTTACGTCAAATGTGTGCAGACAGCTGAAATGTCCGTCTGTGTATGTGTGTTGACTTATCTTCCCTTGCCGAATGGAAAACACCAATTTGATTTGACATTCCATTAAATCTCTCGTGACTGTCTTTGCTCTGCAGTACAGTAAACAATGAATTAGTGATTTTCCATTAACCATTTTGTCATGACGGTCAGACTGCAGAATACAGTCATACCAACATAGTAAGGATATAGTCATACCAACATAGTAAGGATATAGTCATATCAGCATAGTAAGGATACAGTCATTCCAACATGGAAAGGATACAGTCATACCAGCATAGAAACAATAGTTATGCAAGCATAGAAAGGATACAGTCATACCAGCATAATAAGGATACAGTCATGCCAGCATAGTAGAGATACAGTCATACCAGCATGGAAAGGATACAGCCATACTAGCATAGTAAGGATACAGTCATATCAGCATAGTAAGGATACAGTCATATCAGAATAGTAAGGATACAGTCATATCAGCATAGTGAGGATACAGTCATGTCAGCATATTGAGGATACAGTCATATCAGTATGGAAATGATACAGTCATATCAGCATAGTAATGATACAGTCATATCAGCATAGTAAGGATACAGTCATATCAGCATAGTGAGGATACAGTCATATCAGCATAGTGAGGATACAGTCATGTCAGCATATTGAGGATACAGTCATATCAGCATGGTAATGATACAGTCATATCAGCATAGTAATGATACAGTCATATCAGCATGGTAATGATACAGTCATATCAGCATAGTAATGATACAGTCATATCAGCATAGTAATGATACAGTCATATCAGCATAGTAAGGATACAGTCATATCAGCATAGTAAGGATACAGTCATATCAGCATGGAAATGATACAGTCATATCAGCATAGTAATGATACAGTCATATCAGCATAGTAAGGATACAGTCATATCAGCATAGTAATGATACAGTCATATCAGCATATTAAGGATACAGTCATACCAGCATAGTGAGGATACAGTCATATCTGCATAGTGAGGATACAGCCATACCAGCATAGTAAGGATACAGTCATATCAGCCAATCTAAGGATACAGTCATGTCAGCTTAGAATGGACTCAAATCGTGCATTATAATTGTTTTTTGGTAATAGTTTTGTCTTGATTGACTGGACTATGAAAGCAAGGTGCATTAAATGCATAATAAAAACACTGTCTATGCCAGTGGGATTTTAATGTGCATTTCATTTCAACATCACCGTTTCTGTTGACAGAATATGATGAAGGCTGAAGCAAAGTCTTTTGACATCACTCATATCACACGCATAGCTACATTACAAAATCTCTCATTTGATCTCTAGGTCATCATACAATGTGGCTGAAATAAAAGAAATTAAAGCTTTTCTCCTTAACATTTATGGTCTGCAGGATAAAGATAATAACTAGTTAATAACGTCAGATATCTGCTTTATCCTGTTCAGGCCGAATGAGAAATTTCCCATTCGTACATACACTGTCACAGAATAAAGCGGATATCCCACATCATTAACTAGTTATTCTCTATATATTAACTTGACTGCATGTGTACCCAGTGCTTTCTCAAAGTCTTCAGTGGTGATTGATATCTTTACTTAATTATTTTGTGTTTCCCTTGCACATAGTCTTCCAAAGAAGATGTGTTTATACAGAGGTAAAAACAGCCATCTGTGTCGAGAAAGGATATTTCTAGTACAATCAACCAATAGAAAGTTACTAAAAAGCCATGCAAAAAAAAAACACAAAAAAAAACAAAACAAAATAACAACAAAACTACAACAACAACAACAACAACACCTAGGCACATTGTACAATGATGGTAAAGCACCCTTTCTATTGTTGTAACCATGACATCTATTGTTGTAACCATGACATCACATAATAATAGCATGTACTGCATGCATTCATACTCATGGTGTAACATATCATCTGAGAGGATTAACCTCATGGAACACAAATAATGTGTGGTGATTGTTTTGTGCAATAATTATCGTCCGTTGCGTGTTTCAGTTTTTGCCGCACGTGCGGTAAACGTAGCTATTTATAGCAGCCAGTTTAGTACTCATGTGAAAAGTAGAACCACTAATAAAAAGGTAGGTATGTGAATAACAACTGTCTGTTTTTAAATATTGATATGCTTTAGAACCGAATGCTTATGCTCAACGAAACTGGTTCACCCATAATATATTAAAATTAAAACTCTGATTGCACCAGAAAATATTTCTGGGACTTGATCTTTTGTAGATAGTTTTTCTGACACTCATCTCAAGAAACTCAATCCATGGACTTCACTAAAAGTTTGCTCCAAGGATAGAATGTTTATAGTCTCATGTCAGAAAATACCTGTACAAAAGGATTCATCCCAAAAACTATTATTCTGACATAATGCAAAAGTAAAATACTGACTTTTTAAATTACTTTTATATCCCATCCACTATGTAATCATTTAAAAAAAAATTATGTTGGTACTGTTGTACTAGCCTCAGTGGCGCAGTGGTTGAGCCATCGAACTACAGGCTGGTAGGTACAGGGTTCGCAGCTCGGTACCGGCTCCAACCCAGAGTGAGTTTTTAAGGGCTCAATTGGTAGGTGTAAGGCCACTACACCATCTTCTCTGTCAATAACTACTAACCAACTAACAACTAACCCACTGTCCTGAACAGACAGCCCAGATAGCTGAGGTGTGTGCCCAGGACAGCGTGCTTGAACCTTAATTGGATATAAGCACGGAAATAAGTTGAAATGAAATGGTACTGTTGTAATTCAAATGTATTTAAAAATGTAAACAATTTCACATTCATTCCATATTTTCAGTTAATTACTGATCTTAAATTATAAGACTGATTACACTGGAAAATATTTTTGGTACTTATCCTTTTGTAGATATGTTTCTGATTCTTATATCAAGAAAATCAATCCATAGACTTCACTAAAGATTGCTGCAAGGATTGATTGAGACTCATGTTAGAAAAACCATCTATATGTACAAAAGAATTCAACCCAGAAATTATTCTGAAAAACTACGCAGAGATAAAAAAAATACTGACATTTTCTTTCATTCCTTTCAAATCTTATCCACCATGTAACCAATTTTTCTTCTTTATCTTGGTATTGTTGTAATTCAAATGTATATAAAAATATAAATCATTTCACATTCAATGATTCATTCCGTATGTTAATTTAATTACTTATATCATACAATGGAGCACCAGGGATCGGCTTTGGACCATGTTTTACCATTACAGTGTGCTTTGGCACACAAAACAATCCTTACAGACTACAGACAGTCTGTGTTACATCAGTTCAATTGACTTCTGATTTATCTGTCCTTTAAATGTCAAGACTGCTTGATGAGATTAGTGGATTTTCTGATTTCCCAGACTTTACATTAGAATATTTCTTGTGTTTGGTTTCTGACTTTCTGGACTCCAAATAAAAAGATTTCTCTTGTTGAGTTTATTGACTTTCTAGATTTCACATAAAATAAAATAAAATTGTATTGTTGTTTTTTTTACTTTCTGGACATAAAAAGATTTCTCTTTTGGGGGTTTCTAGTCTTCACATAAGAAGATTTCTCTTGTTGGGTTTCTGACTTTCCAGACTTCACATAAGAACATTTCTCTTGTTGGGTTTCTGACTTTCCAGACTTCACATCAGAAGATTTCTCTTGTTGGGTTTCTCACTTTCTGGACTCTACATAAGAAGATTTCTCTTGTTGGGTTTCTGACTTTCCAGACTTCACATAAGAAGATTTCTCTGTTTGGGTTTCTAACTTTCCAGACTTCACATAAGAAGATTTCTCTTGTTGGGTTCTAACTTTCCAGACTTCACATAAGGAGATTTCTCTTGTTGGGTTTCTGACTTTCCAGCAGTGTTAAGGCCGGCCTAGATGGTGTCATGATTAGGCCATCAGACATAAGACTGGTAGGTACAGGGTTTGCAGCCCTGTACTGGCTCCCACCCAGAGCGAGTTTTGACGACTCAATGGGTAGGTGTAAGGCCATTACACCCTCTTCTCTCTCATTGACCACTAACAACTAACAACTAACCTATTATCCTGGACAGACAGCTGAGGTTTGTCCCCAGGCTGGTAGGTGGTGGGTTCGCAGCCCGGTACTGGCTCCCACCCAGAGCAAGTTTTAACAACTCAGTGGTGTAAGATCACTACACCCTCTCTTTCTCACTTACCACTAACAACTAACAACTAACCCACTGTCCTAGACAGACAGTCCAGATAGCTGAGGTGTGTGCTCAGGACAGCGTGCTTGAACCTTAATTGGATATAAGCACGGAAATAAGTAAAAGAAGAATAAGCCATGTTAAAACTCCTGTTTGAGATGTCAGTGATTGTGATTCTGATTGTCTTCAATGATGCCATCCCAACCGGTGTCCCATATGTCTGCTAAATCAACGGTCATGATATGGGCAATCCTATATTATGGGAAAGTGCTGGGGGGAGGGGGGTGGGGAAGGGGGTGGGGTAGTTCCTGTACATGACTCTTTTAGAGAGTTAACGTAAATGTTTTTGTTCTATATGCCAAGACCTTCAGAAAAAGTTTGGGTAACGCTTCCAGGTTAAGTACATTTCTCAGCAGAGCACATTTAAGATTTTTGGTTGGCTAAAAAGGCTAAAATGAATATATTGGATTTTCATGCAATAAATAATTATTTGACACACATAGATGATTCATTTTGATTTATTACAATTGTTTGGGTGTTACTGACTATATTTTAGCATTATTAATTCCCATAAACCTAGGTTTGGGGTACAAAATGAGCTTATTTTACATATTTTTACTCGGAAATTGCTTTCGATTTGAAAGTAGCTCAAAGTCTGAAGTCTAATATGAAATATTCTGTTTAGCACAATTAAAAGGCACCAAACAGTCATATTTTAAATTGTGCTCAACTAGATGTCATTAAATAGATACATGTTTCTCTTAAAGGGACATACCCTAGTTTTTAAACACTATTTTAACTGTATATTTTTCACTGTTGGAGCTGTTTTAGATAACTGAAATTATACTTTACTTAGACTGTATTGTTTAGATTATCCATTTCCGTACATTTGAAGTGTTTTTGGTCATCCTGGTGTTTTTAATATCACAAAATATATTTCTCATATTTAAAAAAAAATGCACATGCATCTGAGAAGTAACAGTTATGGAGTCGAGTTTTAGTCTATTTTAGAAGGTATTTCACCATTTCAAAGTCACAGACTCATGTTTCACTCAATTGTTTACATTATCCAAATGTGTTACAGGTTTGTAGATTAACTAAACTTAGTGTTAATTTTCACGGGTTGAAACTAGGGTCTGTCCCTTTAACTAAACTTAGTGTTAATTTTCACGGGTTGAAACTAGGGTCTGTCCCTTTAACTAAACTTAGTGTTAATTTTCACGGGTTGAAACTAGGGTCGGTCCCTTTAACTAAACTTAGTGTTAATTTTCACGGGTTGAAACTAGGGTCTGTCCCTTTAACTAAACTTAGTGTTAATTTTCACGGGTTGAAACTAGGGTCGGTCCCTTTAACTAAACTTAGTGTTAATTTTCACGGGTTGAAACTAGGGTCGGTCCCTTTAACTAAACTTAGTGTTAATTTTCACGGGTTGAAACTAGGGTCGGTCCCTTTAAAATGGACAGACCATTATAAAGTGTGCAGCATATGAACATATTCCCTTTTTTTATTCAATGGACAGAATCTAGAATGTGCAATATGTGAACCTATCCCTTTAACTTCTACAGGCACTCTCTCTAATATGTGCAGTATATGAACCTGTTCTTTTTCTTTTTATACACAGCCACTCTGAAATGTGCAGTATATATAAACTTATTCCTTTTCTATGGACAAATACTCTGAAATGAGCAATATCTATAACTTAATGATATTGTCTACGATAAGAGTTTTTCACAGTTACTTCACTTGTATGGGCGGACTTACTTCATCACCCACTGACAGTTAATTCAGTAATGCTAATGAAATAGAATATAGGCACAGTGCATTGACGAGACTTTGGAGACTGTCAGAGAAAACAGGAATCTGTCATCTGGCAGATGAGAGAAAGGTCATGCTGCAGCATTATGATTACTGTTTATTGTGAACTCTCTTAAAGGGACATTCCAGAGTTTGCTGCAATTTTTAAGATGTTATCAACTAACACAGACTTTTTTTTAGTGATTGTGATTACTTACCAAATATATTTTTCTGCATGAAATATTAGTGGCTGTATATTAAACGTGTTTCTGATCGTTCTAATATTTGTACTATGTTGAATTTCATTTTATTTGCCTATGTGAGTTATATTTTTATAGAACAGACAAGAATAGTAGTACATTGTTGATACTAAGGTTAATATTGGTGATAATTATATGTATGCATATATTTAGAATATGTATCTTTAATACTGCTGTCTTATGAAGTTTTCTGTTATTCCAAATGTGGATACCATGTACTGAAAAAATTAATAAACAATAATAATAAAATAAAAAATAATTTTTTCCTAAAATATGTTTTTTCGTATGTACTAAATTATTTGAAGACAAAATCCAGTTTTGGCTTCTTACAAATATTAAGACGAACAGAAACACATTGAATATACAGACACTGATATTCTAAACAAGAAAATATATTGAATATGTAAGTTTAATCGTAGAAATATTTTATTAGTCGGAAACATCTTACAATGCAGCAAACTCGGGAATGTCCTTTTAAAGGTGCATGCTTCATATTCAGCAACGTGTTCTGAATTTTTAGCTCATGATCACTTTTATGTAGGCTTAAATTGTCACGTTTTCTTAGGATATTATTTTCTGATTATCTGATCTTTAAATCTTGCACAAAGCCTAGGGAAGTCCAGGGGCATACTTTTTCAAGAAATATAAAAAAAATTGGATGGCTTTAAACTCCTTTTCATGGTATCTGAATTGCAAAATTAGCCATTTTTAAACAACTATTTTAAGGATTAATTTGCATAGTAATATAGCCCAAGAATGTTTTTATTTAGATGGCCTTAAATGCACCAGATTTCACAAAGCAACCAAAAAATAGTGTGTAGAGCTGGGCGGTATACCGCATATACCGTTCGGTATCAATATCATGTCAGTACCGATTTACTGTACCGAGCCAATCCCAAAATACCGAAAATTTGGTGTTGAAAAATGTTTCCCGCCAATTAGTAAAGAACTAACAATATATCTGAAGAATGCAAAATAGCTTAAAAAAAGGAGAGAGAGAGAGAGAGGGAGAGAGGGAGGGAGGGAGGGAGAGAGAGAGAGATGTGCTCTAGTGGTGTCATGGTGTCATCCATCCACCCATCCATCCATCCATCCATCCTTTCATCCATCTATCCATTCATCCATCTATTCACTTGCTGTCACATTGACTATATATCAGGCACTTATTGGCCAGTACATGAGCTTTAAATAGTAAGCTTTTTAAAAAAATCATTATTTACAAATTAGCCTGCACCATTTTACTTTTCTTTCTTTTTTTGTGAGAGAATAATTCTGTTTGAAAACTAAACGTGCACTGACTTCAGCAGCTTCAAAAGCTTCTGATGCTTCAAATATTCTGTGATGTCTGACAGCAAATCAATACAATCTGAAATCACAGAAGATAAAAAGTAAAATGAATCTGCCTCTATAAAATGTGTTTTCCTCACCACTACCTCTACGTTATGTAATGCGTCAGCTGACTGCAGGCCGTGAAGCAATCGCATCGATTCATTTACAATTTGTCCAACAAATAAAAATAAAAATCCTACTGCGAAATGTTTGAATGTGAGAATTGGTTTATTTGTCACAGTGTTTGTTAGTGGCGTGGGGTTTTTTTTTCTTCTGGTGATGTTTCCATTTGTTGGTAGAGATCGATATAAAAGCACCAGTTTTGAATTTGAATGGTTTCGAGTGCAGTGTTATTAAATTACTGTTTTTAAGGCTGGATTCATATTCCTACACTGATTCAATGTTACTTATTAATAAACTGTAGAGTATTTCGAAATTCTGAACACATCAAAGAAAGAAATGTTTTATTTAACGACACACTCAACACATTTTATTTATGGTTATATGATGTCAGACCACACAGATTTTGAGAGGAAACTCACTGTCGCCATTACATGGGCTACTCTTTCCAATTAGCAGCAAGGGATCTTTTATTTGCGCTTCCCACAGGCAGGATAGCACAAACCATGGCCATTGTTGAACCAGTTGTGGATGACTGGTCGGTGCAAGTGGTTTACACCTACCCATTGGGCCTTGCGGAGGACTCACTCAGGGTTTGGAGTCGGTATCTGGATTAAAAATCCCATGCCTCGACTGGGATCCGAACTCAGTACCTACCAGCCTGTAGACCGAGCACAGCCTAGAGCACATTGATTAATTAATCATCGGCTATTGGATGCCAAACATTTGGTCATTCTGACCTGTAGTCATCAGAGGAAACCCGCTACATTTTTCCTAATGCAGCAAGAGATCTTTTATATGCACCATCCCACAGACAGGATAGCACATACCATGGCCTTTGACCAGTTGTGATGCACTGGTTGGAATGGCAAAAAAAAACAGTCAGTTGAATGGATCCACTGAGGTGGTTTAATCGTATGATGAAAATACCTCAGACGAGCACTCAACCGACTGAGCTAAATCCAGCCCCCTTTTAAAGATACATTTGTATACTGTAATTATAAAGAATTATTTAAAAAGACAATAAGTACGGTACCTCAAGTTTGCATTGTAATTTGAATGTGATTACTGGAAATCCATTGCATACAGCTCTAGTGGTGTCGTTAAGCAAAAAGAAAAAAAATGAAAGAAATGTTTTATTTAATGACACACTCAACACATTTTATTTACGGTTATATGGCATCAGACATATAGTTAAGGACCACACAGATATTGAGAGAGGAAAGCCGCTGTCGCCACTTCATGGGCTACTCTTTTCGATTAGCAGCAAGGGATCTTTTATATGCACCATCCCACAGACAGGGTAGTACATATCACGGCCTTTGATATACCAGTTACGTTGCACGGGCTGGAACGAGAAATAGCCCAATGGTCCCACCAACGGGGATCGATCCCAGACCGGCCGTGCATCGAGTGAGCGTTTTACCACCGGGCTACGTACCGCCTCTTGTTAAACAAAACAAACCATTGCCTGCACTAACTTCTATCTCACCAACTATTGGACATTGCCTGTCTGTGGGAAAGTGCATATAAAAGATCCCTTGCTGCAATAGGAAAGTGCATATAAAAGATCCCTAGCTGCGTTAGGAAAAATGTAGAGGGGTTTCCTCTGTGGACTACGTGTCAGAATTACCAAATGTTTGACATCCAATAGCCAGTGATTAATTAATCAATGTGCTCTAGTGGTGTTGTTAAACAAGACAAACTTTAACTTGTATCTATCCTGAGTTTTCTTTAAATGATTTCAATGGCATAATTGTAATAATAAAATCTGTTGTATTTCAGTTAATGCCGCCATATAACCGTAAATAAAATGTGTTGAAGTGTGTCGTTAAATAAACAATTTCCATTTAATGGTGGTAATTTTATCTGGAAAAGAAGTATCAGTTTTTACAAAATGCACATAAAAGATTCCTTAAAGGGACAGATCCTAGTTTTTAAACACTAAGGCATATTTCTCACTATTGGAGCCGTTTATGATTACTGAAATCAAACATTACTTTACATTTTATTGTTTAGATTATCCATTTCCATACAACCGAAGTGTTTTTTGGTCATCCTGGTGTTTCTAATACCACAAAATACATTTTTAAAAATGCATGTGCATCTGAGAAGTAACAGTTATGAAATTGCATTTTAGTTTATTTTTAAGGGTATTTCAATGTCATAGACTCTTGTTTCACTCTGTTAATTGTATGCAAATTTAATTGTTACAGGTTTGTAAATTAACCAAACTTAGTGTCCATTTTTACAGGTTGAAACTAGGGTCTGGATGAAAAATATGCCTTAGTGTGTAAAAACTAGGGTTTGTCCCTTTAATGTTCATCAAAAAGGTAGTATATATATATATATTGATGGAATTTTAAAAATAAAATCTGCATAGATCTGTTTATTTTTAACTACTAATTTTATATAGTCTGCATGGGATTTATATAAAAATTGTTGATATCAGTCACTTTCATGAAACATTGACCAAGTTAGTTTAATATTAAATAGATTACGTTGTAGACGTAAAATTGTATTAAATATGTTTTCTTTTGATAACAGTACATCTTTAAAAGGATATCTGTTTTTACAGTGATTCATGAGTGCATGTCATCACAGCTATACTTATTCCAATGAGCTCTGTCCTGTGCTAGATTTGATTTAGTGAACTAGTCTGGGAGTGGCAGTCCTCTGTGGCAATATGGGAAAGATGTATTGTCCAGTAAAAGAGCTCCTTGGGAGTGGCTATCCTCTTACAGACAAGTTACTATCTATATTCATGGATCAACCACTATTTTACAAAATATCCATTTGTCTGCATTGTACAGAGATACAGTTTTGATTATGGACAACAGCTTTGCTGTTCAGATTTATATCATTAAACTGTTACAATTTCTAATCTTGTTTTTCACTACACAAAAATAAGTTTTAAAAAGTTTAAAGTGGTCTGGTGTTATGTGTAATTATGTGTTTAGAATTTTGGAATATTCTATAATTATTGTAATTTATTATAATATAAAAAAAAAAATTCATTCCTGTACGTATCATTATTAATAATTAAATATTTTAATTCTAAATTATGCTACAAATGTTTTCACTCTTTTAAAATTTCCATTTGCTGCAATAAAATGAGAATTAATTTTTTTAATTAACGTCATTGTAAAGTCTAACAAAGATTTTTTTTGTTGGTTTTATTCATGAACATTTTTGCAAAACATCTCACAGTGTGTTGGAATTCCCGCTTTAATGCATTAAGAGAAAATTGTTCAGGAAAGCAGAATGTACCGAAATTCCCTTATGAACAATTTGCTGAATTTCCTCCGATTAGCCAGTGGTTTTCTACTTGAGTTGACCTTCAATTCCACGAAACGTGGCACTGAAGAATACTCCTTGACTCTCGTTCGGGCATTCTGTTGTCGCATCAATACTACCGACTATACGGCAAATTGCAGGACAAAGTATTCTCATGTAGGAATGTTTATCAGAATTAACGCAATCTCCCTACACCTAACCAGTGAGTCCTAATGGCTTATGATAGCAGATTTATCACGACTGGAGACTCGAGAACTGAGTGCCTGTCGCAGAGGCAAGTTCCGCAATGTCTTGGCTCTCCAAGATCAATGATGGCAGTTGTTGAACGAAGACAACAGAACAGTAATGAAAAAAGAAATGGAAAAAATACCATGCCAACCTCTTAGCGATGCCAAGTGACACTCGCTTTTGGCTTATGTAGCTGAATATTGTGTTCTGTCTCTCTGAGGATTTCGGTTTTAGTGTTACTTCGGTCAGACGCATCGAGTTCTCTGGTTAATGAGAAAAATTCGAAGTGGTCTCATGATCTTCGCTCGCAAGGTGTGATGGTTAATTTGTACATGGATCATGTGCTGTGAAGTTGTATGTTCGGTAATTTAATTGTGTTCTCCGGTTTTGGATTCTGTGTCAGGGAGAATTAACTGTAACGATGTAAATTCAATCTACCGTGACTTTTGTTCTACAGACACATAATTTTATTCGGTATATAATTTTTTTAAATGTAAAAGTACATTTTTACAGATCATTTATACATATAATATACTTTTAATATATGTTCTAAGTTGGAACTACTATATAGAACGTAGTCTTTCTTCTACAAATTAATTGAGACATTCTTAATTTCCTGTGGGTTTTTTTGTGTTTTTTAAAATGATTCTACAGAACATTCCACTGATTAAGATGTTTATATATTATTCCATGACTGATTGTTTGTAGAAATTCCAAGCATTGTTTATACTGTTTTCTAAAAAGGTGTTACGGCTAGTTTCTGGTTCATGTATTCTGACAGTTCCATCCACTGAATGCTATTATCTGTACAGCACTGTACTTAATTCCTAATTGCCCTGAATGCCAGAACCTCATTTAATTATTGATTTGTGTCTTGGCTGGTCTGTTTAACACTACATAATCTGTGTCAGCGATACCAGTAATTCAGAAAATAGCTTCACAGAAAATTTATCCTCGGTGATTAAAGACAAATAATTATATTGTTATACAGAAAATAGCTTTACAGTTTATTTATATCATGATACACCTGTATGTAATTCAACTTTATGAACTTACTGTTAAAGTAACAATTTTCGGAGTGCATGTACTACATGTATATTGAAGAGAATATCATCACGGACAAAGATTTGTATTCTTCAATACAGAATAGCTTTTAATCTACATATATAATTCATCTTCAGGGATGTTTCAATAAACTGTCTGTAGTCTATAAGCACGAAAATGGCTAATTCTTGAATATGTGTCTATATTTCAATTTGCCAACAAATAGGACAACTGAATACAAACAACTGAACCTTATTTTTATTTTATGAGATTATATACGCCGTCTTTCACTTACGGTGAATGTGATACGGGACACTTACGGCACATGATCACGGAAACACAGAATAACTGTGGCCAATGTTGATTAACTCCATTTCAATAAGCGTAATGTCGAAGCTGTCTATATATATTCCTCGGTGATGTGGTCAGTTAGGATGAGATAGCAGATGGTTTGTGTTAATAATGGAATTGTTTTGTGCGCCTGGCAGGTGCTGGGATGGCCGAGTTTGACGCCAGCGAGAGTAGATGCACGTAGATGAGACTGTGAGAGGCATTGTTGGTGTTCTCTGAGCGTGTTTCATCTTTGGTTATTGATCCTGGCAGAATCCTCTCCTGCCATTATCCCGCTTACTCCGCACGGCTTAATATTCTCACGGATCATTTAATTTACCCAGCCCACATTAACTGCCAAGTGTTGTGTGTGTGCGGAGCAAAATTTGTACGTTTCGACTTTAGGTATTGTGTGCAGGAATTTTGTACGTTTCTGTTTAATGTTAGAGTACCTAAAATGCAAGTCACATTAACTGCCAAGTGCTGTGTGTGGAACAAAATTTGTACGTTTCGACTTTAGGTATTGTGTGCAGGAATTTTGTACGTTTCTGTTTAATGTTAGAGTACCTAAAATGCAAGTCACATTAACTGCCAAGTGTTGTGTGTGGAACAAAATTTGTACGTTTCGACTGTGTGCAGGATTTTGTTTTTACATTTGTACTTTATGTTAGAGTACCTGAAATGCAAGTCATATTAAGTGCCAAGTGTTTTGTGGACTAAAATTTGTATAATTTGACTTGTTGTTGGAATACCTGGAAACAAGCTCACTTTACATATTATGTGCAGATGTTTTTACATTTCTACTTAATTAGAGTACCTGAAAAAAAGCCCACATAACTGTGAAGTGTTGTGTGGAGCAAAATTTGTATGTTTCGACTTGATATGGAAACACCTGGAAACAAGTTAACTAGTTTACTTTAGGTATTGTGTGGAGGAATCTTTACATTTCTACTTAATAAGAGTACCTGGAAAAACAGCCCACATTAACTGCTAAGTGATGTGTGGAGCAACATTTTTACAATTTGACTTTATGTTAGAATACCTGGAACCAAGTTACCTTTAGGTATTGTGTTCAGAAATTTTTCACGTTCCTGATAAAAGATTAGCGTGCCTAAGAACCAGCCCACATTAACTGCCAAATGTTTTGCGGACCAAAATTTTACATTTCAGCCTAATGTTGGAGTACTTGGAACCAGATAATGTTAATTATAGGTATTGAGTGCAAGAATTTGTTACGTTTGTACCTAATGTTAAAGTAACAGAAAACCAGCCCACATTGTCAAGTGTTTTTTTTGGACACAAAATTTTACATTTCAGCTTAATTAATGTTGGAATACTTACCTGGAAACCAGATAACCTTCATTATAGGTATTGAGTGAAGCATTTGTTTTTAATGTTTCAACTTAATGTCCGAACACCCGAAAAAGAAATATCATGTTGAGCTTACAGGTACACACAATGGAGGTAACATATCCGTGTCATAAAGAGATGAGAAATTTTCAGCTAAAAGAGAACGATGATGTCATCGTTCACAAAACATCACAACAGACAAAATCAGTGGTAACAGCAGTACACAATGTTCTCTTTCAGTCAGTGTGGAAAAAGGTTTTGTATGGAATATATATTTTGTTCCTGTTGGCCGATTCGGTGAATGGTTGTTATAAATATCCACCAGGTAAAAAGAACCCGTGCGAGGGGAATCCCTGCAGTTTTGGTGCCAAGTGCGTGCCGTCACTAGACGGCACTGCACACAGGTGCATGTGTGAGGACAGGTGTGACTCGTTTGGTGATAATATCGGCAGCACGGAGGTGTGCGGGAATGATGGGGTTGACTACCCGAATATGTGCGAACTTAAGAGAGCAGCGTGTCACTCCATCACTTCTATCAGAGTCAAGTATTACGGAAAATGTGGTACGTACATTTTGGTTTTCTTTTTCTTTTCTTTTTTTGGTTTCAGTTTGCATCCAGTGTTTTATTCATTTGGTTTTATAATTCTTAAAAGAGACTGTCCTAAGTTTGTTGTTATTGTAACATTTTGTCCTCCACCCCCCTCTATATTCTGATGTTCTAAACAAAAAAATGTCATTAATATGTAATTTTATTAATTACAAATAATTCTCTGTTATTCACAAACATGTTACCATGACAACAAACTTAGGACAGTCCCTTTAAAGTGGTGGTGTTGAGGTTCTTAATTGTGTTATTTAACACTAATTTTAAAGTAATTTGATAGTTCTTTTTGGTAAGTAGTACCAGATTGTTTTGATGATATTTAATACTAGTTTTGTTTTCAAATTACAAATATTGTTAAGCATGCATGCAATGTAAAACTGAACAAGCCAAATTTAAAATCCATCTATTGCATGAATCATTAAAAAAGAAACATTTATTTTCAGGTACTTAAATTATTTTTTGATGGAAATTTAATATTCCCTATAGTCTGTTTGCTTCAAAATGGAACCGATGAATTGGCATATAAGTATATAGTAAATAATGCTAAAACTGATATAAAAACATAATTCATAACAGTTTTTATAAATAGATTTTATGTACATAAAAAAGTTTCTAAACAAATTACCATCAAATTACATGCATATAGATTAAGTATAATTTTTAAAACAGGGGTGAATTTTAAGTTGAACTACTAGAACAGCCAAGGTATGCAGCTTCAACTGCATTGTCAGTGAAGTACTCAATAATATAGCTATGTTTAGTACACAGAGACTAAAAGTAGAACTGCTTTTGGTTTACCTTGACTGTTCAATTAGTTGTTTTCACACCAGCATCAAAGAAAATAGATTTAACCAAAGCAATTTGATGGTAATTTATACAAGAATTTTTTATTTTATTTCCACTTAATTTTTTTAATTTAATGTTATTTGAGTTGGTATGGATTTAAAATTTAATTATGTTTTTATATGAATTTTAGCTTGTTTCATTGTAGAGATACATCCCAGTTCATTAGTTTTCTTTTGAAACAAACAGATTATACTCATAGTGTGTATATATAAAACATACAGTAATATTTATACATAAATTATATATTTATTATAAAAATTTAAAAAATATATCACTTGACACTGCCTCGTTACAATATAATTAGATTTTTAATATTATTATTTAAGAGACGTTCTTTGAGTTAAGAATTTTATCTTTTTTTTATTTAGCTATGTTAAATTCTTAATTTATTTAATTTGGAATATTTTATTATTATTATTATTTAAGGATGGTTCTCTTCTTTACTTTATGTTTTTAAAATTCATAAAGTTTTGTTTGTTTAAACAAATATTTTTTAGAAAGTCAGTTTTAATATTAATAAATAAATAAATGGTTTGGTTGTAGCATACTGTGAAATCCATTATTTTCACTGTTTTAAATGTTCTGTAGTTTTGCTAAAAGACACAGTTCATGGATCAAAAAGGTAACGCCATAAATTTGTATTTCAGGTATATGTTTACATGTATTAGATATTTATTGTGTTCTTAAATGAATTATGTGTCATGAAAATTGGACCATCAAGAACAAAAGTGATTTCACAGCATGCATTTTTATTATTTTTGCTTGTTAACATATTATTGTTGTTTTATTTGTTAATACTAACAAGTCTAACGGCTGGATTTTTTAGGTGCTTTTTTTATCAAGAGCAGGTAAGTCACTGGAGTGATCTCCCCATAATGACCGTAATGGCAGCCATGTCTACAAAATGTCTGTTAAGAACTATGTGTATACTCTGTAGCAATATATGTGATGTCGAGGTGATGTCGAGGTGATGTCAAGAAGACGAGACATTACTAACCATGCAGCCTGTATCTTTACACTGAAAACTTATACTGTGATATTTTATTTCAGTGATTGTGAACATATATATCTGTTTTAACAGCTACATGTATATAGTTGCTGAATGACAGTTAGATAGTTCATTTCTTCCCCCCCCATAAAAACGTTACTTAAAAAGAGTCCTTGATTATGACACAGATATAAAATTGAGTACTAGCTAAGCACCTCTGTATATATATCCAACAGCTATATGTTGTACCTGTTTTATATTAGGAAAATTACCTTGTTTGCGAATTTCTGTGTATTAGTTGTATGCTTGTATCAGTGTACATGTATATGAAATATGTTATGTCAGCCAGCTTCTCACAACTAATGACTGCTTAATCATGTACAGGTACGTAGAGTACGTGGTACTGAGAACAAAGATCTTTTTTACTGTATAACATTTGTAATCCTCATTTAAAAAGTCATTTCCAGCTGCTATAGTTTTCAGTGCCATGCAGTATAGTTTAACTGTTGCTGAAGACAATAGGTCTTTAAAACATTGTACCATACCTTAATTAAAGTTTCAGTTTTATTTTTATTTTTACATCATCATTTCTGAATACTGAAGCAAATTGTTAGGGCTGTGATTTAATTATGCAAGCTCATATAGGAATGATATTTGAAGTGGGGTAGGAGGCACAGTCGCTAGGGGGTAGCATAGTCTCTAGTGGGTGTGTGGGTGTGAACAAGCCAGATTTTTATCTCCCCTGGCCCCATTTCCTATAGGTCTGTTTTACCTAGATTTATACTTATAGTGCATGTTGTTTTTTTTAGCTAGGTTTATATATTTACAGATCACAAGAAATTGTTTGAATAGGTGGCATCTTATAACTGTTTAGTTAGTATCTCAAAAATGATTTAGTAGTTTGCTTTTGGGGGGAAAACCCCCAGCATATCTTTAAATGTTGTTTGAACTTCTTATGACTTACAATTAAGTTTTGTACTTCACATCTGTCAAGGCTCCTATAGACAACCTACATTTTGCTCCAATTTTGTTTATATAGTTTCTTAACAATCATGATTTCCCTGGATTTTGTTACATTACATCATGTTTGTCAGAATAATTATAACAGCACCATATATTAAAATTTGATAGTACACATGACGGGTGTATCCAGTGGGACAGAATATGCTCATCTTTTGGGAACACCTGATATCACCACTGTTATGACAGTAATTCATGAGTGCAAGTCATGACAGTAATTCATGAGTGCAAGTCATGACAGTAATTCATGAGTGCAAGTCATCACAGCCATATTTATTAAAATGAGCTCTGGCGATCCTGTGCTATAGTTTTGATTTAGTAAACTAGTCTGGGAGTGGCAGTCCTCTTGAGCAGTGCAGCGAGGTTGTATCATCCAGTAAATGATCTCCTCAGGAGTGTTTGTCCTATACAGATGAGGTACTAAATTTAGATTCATGGAATCAACCACTGTTTTGCCAGATGCCCATTCAACTCTGCATTCTGCATACGGTTGACCCATTGGGCTATTTCTCATTCCAGCCAGTGCTCCACAACTGGTTTAACAAAGGCCATGGTATGTACTATCCTGTCTGTGGTATGGTGCTTATAAAAGATCCCTTGCTGCTAATCGAAAAGAGTAGTTCATAAGTGGCGACAGCGGGTTTCCTCTCTCAATATCTGTGAGGTCCTGTGATGCCATATAATCATAAATAAAATGTGTTGAGTGTGTTATTAAATGAAACATTTCCTTTCTTCCTTCCTTATAATTATGTGTGGTACCAAAGAATATTTCCTGAGATTACCAAGCACTGAATAAGATTGGATAAAGTTGGTGACATATTTGTCAAATGTAATCATATTTAACAGAAAAAAACCCTATTCTACTGTATTACCCAAGGCATATAAAACATAATTTCTGATTGGATAATGTTGGTGACATTGTTAGATGTAATCATGTTCATGAGGTATTATGCAGTGCATATAAAACATCACTCCTGATTGGATAAAGTCAAATGTGATCATGACTAAGGGACATTTCCTGTGACATTGCCCAACTCATATAAAAGATCATCTCTGATAGGATAAAGTCATGTTTAACATAGAAAAAAACTTTTCTACTGTATTACCCAAGGCATATAAAACACAATTTCTGATTGGATAATGTTGGTGACATTGTCAGATATAACCATGTTTAACGTTAAAAAACCACATTTCTGACTGAATAATGTTGGTAACATTGTTAGATGTAATCATGTTTAATGTGAAAAAAACCCAACCCTTTCCTAAGGTATTACCCAAAGCATATATAAAACATCATTTCTGATTGGATAAACTCAGATATATAATCATGTTTAACACTGAAGGGACATTTTTTGTGATATTACCCAACACATATAAAACATCATTTCTGATTGGATAAACTCAGATATATAATCATGTTTAACACTGAAGGAACATTTTCTGCGATATTACCCAACACATATAAAACATCATTTCTGATTGGATAAACTGAGATATATAACCATGTTTAACACTGAAGGGACATTTTCTGTGATATTACCCAACACATATAACACATCATTTCTGATTGGATAAACTCAGATATATAATCATGTTTAACACTGAAGGGACATTTTCTGCGATATTACCCAATACATATAAAACATCATTTCTGATTGGATAAACTCAGATATATAATCATGTTTAACACTGAAGGAACATTTTCTGTGATATTACCCAACACATATAAAACATCATTTCTGATTGGATAAACTCAGATATATAATCATGTTTAACACTGAAGGGACATTTCCTGTGATATTACCCAACACATATAAAACATCATTTCTGATTGGATAAAGTCTGTGTCACTGTCAGATGTAATCGTGTTTAGAATTGTGGGACATTTCCTGCGGTATTATTACATTAAGCGATCAATAGGACAGTGCTCAAGGTGTATTCATAGCTTTCGTAAGTCCTCACAGGACAATGAAATGATTCTAATTTGATTAGATATAATTTGTGCGTGTAATTACAGCAGTGAATTGGACAGTAAGGAGGAAAAGCTTCCTCGATCCCGTGTTACATCTCTAGGGATATAAACCCACCTTAGTTCGGCCGACTGTAATAATGTCATTTTGAACACCGGCCAGCATGTCAGATTGCCATAGATGTAATAGAATTTATACACCTAACGCAGACATTAATCAAAGTTCAACAGAGTGCTCTTTTAGTCTGAAAATATAGGTTCTGCTAGACTAAATCAGTTCCTATTGCCGACAATGTTAACATTTTCTATAATGGAATTAAGTGGAGTGCCACATTGTATTTAGGAGGTTGGGGTTTTTTGGGGTTTTTTTTAGCAAACCTTATTTATACAGATAATTGTTGAATTAGTATTTTGGTGAATTTATTCAGTTTGAATTTGTATTTGATTGGCAAATATGTCACGTAAAACTTCTCTCATGCAGTTATGGCAGAAATACAAAAAACTTAATAAAATAACATAAACATTGGTTAATTGGGCTAAATTAAACCAGCACTATATATTTATTAAAAAAAATTAATGATGAATTATTTTTATCCTAATGATGAATTTCTTATATAAAATATTAGCAAGTCGCTTCAAATTACTTTATTTGATTTTACAGCTAGTACATGTAAATTAGTCAGAGCTATATATATACACACAGTGAGTCATAATATATACTCTTAAAAAATGTTGGGGAACTCTAATAAGAATTTACAATTGCCAAAATTGTAAGGTATATTAGCTGTGGGGAATGGTTATATGATAATAGTGAATTAATTGGGCAAACATTACAACCGGTAGTTCAGTATTACAGTAGGTTTTATGACCACCAAATATCTTGAAGGACGATTGGGGTCAGAAGTGAAATTTGAAGAAAAAAAAAAAATAGTAAATCGCAAATTCAAACAATAAAAATGACTAAAAACAAAACAAAACAATAGCAACTATATGATCAACAGAATGAAAAAGATTGACAGAAATAATGTTCCACAGTGATTAATCGACCTTCCTGGAAATTGTCAAAATCGAGAGATGACACCCTACACACGTGTACGGGGCAACGCTCTTTACTAGGATGTCTGTGGTCAAAATGTATGTTCGGTCTAATAGTTGATATTAGCATTAATATTTCAGGTTCCCCTACTTTTTTTTAAGAGTATATATATGATCAACCTTTGGCTCACTCGGAACAAATAGTTGTGTGTGCAGTGTTCGAGATTAAATTTTTTGGCCGGTATCCCAGTTGAATAATAACATTTCAAAATCTGGTATCCTACCTGAGAATTTAGTATTATGTGACATCCCGGTGGGATACTGGGTTCTTGAAGTCTGGTATCCAAAATTAAATTCTGGTATCCCCGGGATATCGGGATACCGTTAACCTCGAACACTGGTGTGAAGTCAGGGTTCGAACTTAAGAATTTGTCTCCCACGGCAGTGTAAAAACTAAATTTCAGCTAGTGAAATGGATCACTGACGGCAATTTAAAGTCTGCCCATGGCAATTGAAAAAAGAGAAGACATTTGCAGCAAAATAATAATAAGGAAAGGTTATTGTGCTATGTGTAGACATATTTTAAATGTGCTAATGTTATATACTGGCAACTAATGTATATCAGATGAAAACATTTTGTCATTATTGGGGAGCTTTACCTGACGGCACTTTTGGCCTATGGCAATTGTGCTATGTGTAGACATATTTTAAATGTGCTAATGTTATATACTGGCAACTAATGTATATCAGATGAAAACATTTTGTCATTATTGGGGAGCTTTACCGACGGCACTTTTGGCCTATGGCAATTTATATCTCAACGACGGCAATTGGCGTCGGTGCCGTTGTTAAGTTCGAGCCCTGTGAAGTTTATCATCAGTTCCATTATACTGTATTCCAATATCGCCAAGATGTTTGTGATGATTAATCAAGTCTTTGTGGGGAATAAAACCATCACCGACACCATACAATTTACACTTTTGACGGTTTCACTTTCGCGGAGTCCAAGATTGGCCAGCCATTCCATTTGAGTTGATTACTAGCAGAGCACGACTCCAATATTGTCGGCAGTTTCATTGCCCGGTTTAGTGAGTTATGGCTGCCGGGAGTGATAGTGTGATCTTCCTTGAGTATAGCTAAGGTAATTTCATTGCAGTGTAGTGACAGTCTTAACCTTCACTTGCCAAGGTCATTACGCATTTATATTGGTGTGTAAATTTGTCAAGCTGTATACATTTACAAGAGTGGGCGAGAGTTAGCTCAGTGGGTTGAGCACTCGCTTGAGATGCTTGCGTCACTTGATCAGACCACCTCGGTGGATCCATTCAACGGATTGTATTTTTTTCTCATTACAACCAATGCACCACAACTGGTATTTCAAAGGCCGTGGTATGTGCTATCCAGTCTGTAGGATATGCATATAAAATATCCCTTGCTGCTAATGGAAAAATGTAGCAGGTTTCCTATCTAAAATGATATGTCAAATGTTTGACTCCCAATAGCTCTAGTGGTGTCCTTAAACAAAACAAACTTTTTGTCAAGCTGTTTCTTGGATAGAGGGATTTGGTTATGTTAAAGTTTTTTTGCCCTTGTTAGATGTGCTTGAATCAAAAGCATCCCTTGCCAAGATTGTTTCTCATTTATATGGGTGTATTAATTTGTCAAGCTGTATATACACTTACAAGAATTTGTTTCTTGGATATAGGGATTAGGTTATATTGACAGTTTTGTGCCCTTGTTAGATGTGCTTGAATTTTGTTTGAATCAAAACCATCTCTTGTCAAGGTTGTTTCGCATTTATATAAATTTGTCAAGCTGTATACACTCACAAGAATTTGTCAAGCTGTATACACTCACAAGAATTTGTCAAGCTGTATACACTCACAAGAATTTGCTTCGTGGAAGAGGGTTAGGTACAGTCATGTAAAATTGTGTTCAACTTTCTTTGATTAAAAACACTTGTTTTTCTCAAGAATGTTTGACCATTCAAGAAAAGAGAGAAAAAAGAAAAAGAAAAGCTACATTTGTTTTTGGATAGAGGGGTTTAGATTATAGTTGAAGTGTAAAATTGGTTGTGAGTAAATTTCTGTTGATTAAAAACATTTACAAGGTTTCACAATATAAGACATTCTTGGAGACAGACTGGTAGTATAACCAAACAAAAAAAAACCTACAGTTTGTTTTTTAATAACGACGCCACTAGAGCACATTGATTTTTAATCTTATCATCGTATTGGACGTCAAAACATATGGTCATTCTGACACTGTTTTTTAGAGGGAAACCCGCTGTCGCCACATAGGCTACTCTTCTTTACGACAGGCAGCAAGGGATCTTTTATTTGCGCTTCCCACAGGCAGGATAGCACAAACCATGGCCTTTGTTGAACCAGTTATGGATCACTGGTCGGTGCAAGTGGTTTACACCTACCCATTGAGCCTTGCGGAGCACTCACTCAGGGTTTGGAGTCGGTATCTTTATTAAAAATCCCATGCCTCGACTGGGATCCGAACCCAGTACCTACCAGCCTGTAGACCGATGGCCTGCCACGACGCCACCGAGGCCGGTCAATATAACCAATACAGACGGATGGATGAACAGACTGATAGGCAGGGTGTGTGAACAGGAGGAGTGAACGGATGGACAAGAACAGACAAACTGGTAGTGTAACCAATACAGACGGATGGATGAACAGACTGATAGGTGGGGGGGGGGGGTGAACAAGAGGGGTGAACGGATGGACAAGAACAGACAGACTGGTAGTGTAACCAATACAGACGGATGGATGAACAGACTGATAGGTGAGGGGGGGGGGGGGAGGGTGAACAGGAAGGGGATGAACAGATGGACAAGAACAGATGGACAAACAGACAGAATCTTAACTGGGACATAGTTATGATATTTTATCCTGCAACCACTGTTCCTATTGACGGATTATGATGACCAATTAAAGCAAAGTCATAAACGTATACTAGCAGATTATGACTTTTGACGTCACTCTTATGATGTCACACACATAGCTACATTACAAAATTGAGCATTTTACCGCTAGGTCATCATATAAGAATTGTTTCTCATTTTTTAGGAATTTATCGATGTATAAAAGTCACAAATGGTATAAAATCGCTTCGCTATGCTACGCAATGTTATACCATTTGTGACTTTTATACATCGATAAATTCCTAAAAAATGAGAAACAATTCTTATAATTACAAACAGTACAAGAAGTGTACCTTAAAACACTCAAAAATAATTTCTTTCTTTCTTACCGTCAACCATGTTCTGTAAATAAGCGTAGGAATACATGTATACATACTATTAGAAATTGTCCGCTAAAAATAAAAATAAGTATTGAATCAACAAAAACAGGGTATATATCTTTATTATAACTTCTTTTTAAAAAATGAAACAATTTCATGTGCAGATTTGCTTTGTTTTTTTCTATCGCAAAGTGACCTTGATATTAACTTTTGTTTACGTGTAGTGACTGTTGGTGTTGTGCGGTTATTTTGATCTTGGTCTTCCGTGATGATGTATTTTTATGAGGTTTATGGAAGGATAACGCTTGGTTTTTTAGTGACGTCAGCCAATCAGAATACAGTAAATCGTATAAATTCTGAAAGTTTGTAATTATACAGAAATAACAGAAATAATAGCTTTTCCCCTTAATTTTTATGGTCTGCAGGATAAAGATAATAACTAGTTAATGATGTCGGATATCTGCTTTATCCTGTTCAGGCCGAATGAGGCATTCTGCTCGGCAGAGCCTCAGCCAATTTCCCCATCCTTACCTTCACAGGATAAAGCAGATATCCAATGTCATTAACTAGTTATTCTCTATTTCAGTACATAATTACCAGCATATGTAGTAATACTGGTGTTTCATACAAGTATTAAAATTGTGAAATTATGGTCTGAATGTGTAACACATTTTTAAAATTTATTTTTAATGTCTGTAAAGTTCTTAACATAATAAATTCTTAACATGTACAAGGTAGATATGATATTTTATGTAATCCGCAGTTCACCGGCCTCGGTGGCGTCGTGGTTAGGCCATCGGTCTACAGGCTGGTAGGTACTGGGTTCGGATCCCAGTCGAGGCATGGGATTTTTAATCCAGATACCGACTCCAAACCCTGAGTGAGTGCTCCGCAAGGCTCAATGGGTAGGTGTAAACCACTTGCACCAACCAGTGATCCACAACTGGTTCAGTAAAGGCCATGGTTTGTGCTATCCTACCTGTGGGAAGCGCAAATAAAAGATACCTTGCTGCTAATCGGAAAGAGTAGCCCATGTAGTGGCGACAGCGGGTTTCCTCTCAAAATCTGTGTGGTCCGTAACCATATGTCTGACGCCATATAAACGTAAATAAAATGTGTGTTGAGTGTGTCGTTAAATAAAACATTTCTTTCTTTCTTTCCGCAGTTCATTATGCCATCTTGTGTTATTAAGTCCGAAGTCATTGTGTTTGCATGGACTGCATGAACTGCACCCGATATCACTGTATACTGTAATGGTGGAATTATTTATTTATTTATTTGTGGGCGGGATCAATGAATCTCAGTGCAGGAAAACTTACCTGCATCAGGTGCTGTAGGTCTTCACGTCAGTCACGTTCAACAAACTCGGGAGGTGTTTAAAAAATAATACACCAAGAGACTGAGGTATGAATATACAGTGCACTATAGTACTGTCCTGGCTATTTTTCATTCCAGCCAGTGCACCACGGCTGGTATATCAAAGGCCATGGTATGTGCTATCCTGTCTGTGGGATGATGCATATAAAAGATCCCTTGCTACCAATGAAAAAATGTAGCGGGTTTCCTCTCTAAGACCATATTTCAAAATTACCAAATGTTTGACATCCAATAGCCGATGATTACCAATTCAATGTGCTCTAGTGGTGTTGTTAAAAAAAGAAAAATAGTACTGTCCTTCAGACAAAACGGGCCATAATCTAGCTTATGCTGTCAGTTGAGCACTCAGCTGTTGTGTAGAGCTTGGCGGTATACCGTATATACCATTTGGTATTGGTATTGTGTCCGTACTGATTTACTGTACCGAGCCAATTCCAAAATACCCAAATTTCGGTGTTGAAAAATGTTTCCCACCATTTAGTAAAGAACTAACAATATATCTGAAGAATGCAAAATAGCTAAAAAGGAGAGAGAGAGAGAGAGAGAGAGAGAGAGAGAGAGAGAGAGAGAGAGAGAGAGAGAGAGAGAGAGAGAGAGAGAGAGAGAGAGAGAGAGAGAGAGAGAGAGAGAGAGAGAGAGAGAGAGAGAGAGAGAGAGAGAGAGAGGAGGGAGAGGGGGGGGAGAGGGAGGGAGGGAGGAGGTGGGTATTGTGTATGGAATTTAATTTTATTTACATGAAATTAGTGGGTGAGCCTTAACTCAGGCATGCATTTAAAGCCAAGTATACCAAAAATACCACTTGACTGGTATCAGTATTATGTCCATACCGAATACTGTACCAATACCGAGGTACATCACCCCCAAAATACCAATACCAAACCTGAAATTTCAATACCACCCAGCCCTACTAATGTACTTATCTTCTGATTGTTTTTTTCCCCCATTCCAATCAGTGCATCATGCGTGGTATTTCAAAGGCTATGGTATGTGCTGTCCTGTCTGTGGGAAAGTGCATTTAATAGATCCCTTGTTGCTAAAGGACAAATGAAGTGAGCTTCCTCTAAGACTCAGTGGATCCATTCAACTGACTGGGGGTTTTCTCATTCCAACCAGTGCATCACAACTGGTACATCAAAGGCTGTGGTATGTGCTGTCCTGTCTGTGGGAAAGAACATATAAAAGATTCCTTGCTGCTAAAGAAAAAATGTAGCGAGCTTCCTCTAAGACTATGCGTCAGAATTACAAAATAGTTGAAAATCAATATGCTCTAGTGGTGTCGTTAAGCAAAACATGTTTTTAAAACTTGAGACAAAGTGTCCAAATACCCATGCAGGGACACAGTATTTTATAAGACCCATCATGCAATGCATGTCAATTATGCTGCTTTAAATTCATGAAAAGTAATATAAACAGATAGATCCCCAAAGTATTTAAAAAATACAGGGGTAGTATGTAGCCCAGTGGTACAGTGCTCACTTGACGCACGGTCGGTCTGGGATCGGTCCCCGTCAGTGGGCCCATTGGGCTATTTCTCTCTCCAACCAGTGCACTACGACTGGTATATCAAAGGCTCTGTTATGTGCTATCCTTGCTATGGGATGGTGCATATAAACAACCGCTTGCTACTAATGGAAAATTTGTGCGTTTCCTTTCTTAAACAATATATGTAAAAAAAAAAAATTAAAAATTCACATTTAATTGCCACTGATTAATAAATCAATGTGCTCTAGTGGTGTTGTTATAAACAAAACAGTCTTTCAAAAATGCATGTAAGCTGTGCTCTTCTGTTCTGTACTGTACTGATTTTTGGACACTTAATGCACTGCAAATCAGTACGTAGTCAGCTTGTCACTCACCGGTTATGTAAATATAATTCAGATAACCAAACTATCAATTTTACATTGATAAATACCAAGATTTTGAATTATTTTCCCATTCATATTTATTATTTTTATTTATTTTATTTACTTATTTATTTTTATTAATTTATTTATTTTTACTTATTTATTTATTTATTTATTTATTTATTTATTTATTTATTTATTTATTTATTTATTTATTTATTTATTTTTACTTATTTATTTACTTACTTATTTTTACTTATTTATTTTATTTATTTACTTATTTTTACTTATTTATTTACTTATTTATTTTTATTTATTTCTTTATTTTTACTTATTTATTTACTTACTTGCTTATTTTTATTTATTTATTTACTTATTTTTACTTATTTAGTAATTTGTTTAATTTATTTATTTTATTGTAAAGAATGGATGATTTCTATAACTGTAACTGGAACCAGACGTGTATATACTTGCACTGTTTACTATGTAGAAGAATATTAATGACTGTCGCATATTGATTTTCCATCTTGAATATTGTCATCATATGTTTAATGTGTTCTTCCTGTTGTCTCTCTGTGTGTTTTGTGTGTGTGTGTGAAGTTTAACGATTTGTGCTTGCAGAATGAATTCCAATAATATAATTAAGTGAAAGGAAAGAATGTTTATTTAACGAGCCTTGAGCAATTTGTTTAATCAGTGGCTATTGGGTGCATGTCAAACATGTAGAAACTCCCTCTGGGTCTGCGTCTGTGTAGAGCGTTATAGAGGGAGGAATGAATCGTTGTTAAATAATAACACCTAGCACATTTTGAACTGTTTGGAGAGAGAGAGAGAGAGAGAGAGAGAGAGAGAGAGAGAGAGAGAGAGAGAGAGAGAGAGAGAGAGAGAGAGAGAGAGAGGAGAGAGAGAGAGAGAGAGAGAGAGAGAGAGAGAGAGATGAGAAGAGAGAGGCGTAGACTTAGAGAGAGGAGAGAGGAGAGTGAGAGTGAGAGTGAGAGGGTGAGAGAGAGGGAAGAGAGAGAGAGAGAGAGAGGGAGGGATGAGGGAGGGAGACAGAGAGCTGCCATTATGTTGATTTTAAAACTAACATAACACAACTATGGAGAGAGAGAGTGAGGGAGAGAGAGAGAGAGAGAGAGGAGAGAGAGAGAAGAGAGAGAGAGAGAGAAGAGAGAGAGAAGAGAGAGAGAGAGAGAGAGAGAGAGAGAGAGAGAGAGAGAGAGAGTGAGTGAGTGAGAGTGAGTGAGTGAGATAGTGAGGGGGCAAGACCTGTAGCTCTGTAATAAAGCACTCGTCTGAAAAAACTAGACCTAGCCTACGGTCATCTGTTTTAAAACGTACTGAGGTGTCAAAGAAAATATTCCTTTCCTTTGCACCGTGCTTGTGGTTGAGCTGGGAATCAATAGTTGAAACACTATATGCAGCATGTCGCAGAGTTCACCGTCGTGATTAACTGCTCTCGGCTGATTGAATTACCTGGCCGAACAGTTCAAAGACTGTAAGCGAAAGCTGAGTACATTATGAATATTTCACATGGTCAAGGCAGTAGGTCTATAGGTTGAACTATGGCAAATGGAATTCCATAGATGACAATGTTATCGTATGCAAACCCCCCCCCCCCCCCCCCCCACACTGAAAAAAAGAGAGTTAAAGTTTGTTTTGTTTAACGACATCACTAGAACATATTGATTTATTAATCATCAGCTATTGGATGTAAAACTTTTGGTAATTGTGGCATAGTCTTAGACAGAAAAGCTGCTACTTTTTTCTATTAGTAGCAAGATATATTTTATATGCCACAGACAAGATAGCACATACCGTGGCCTTTGGTATATTTAAACTGGATCACAGCTGGGACCTAATATTTATCTGATTTAGACAGGATCCAGTATTTAGAGGGTCGTGTTTTAGAATTGAGAACATTCGGGACCATGAAATTAGGCCGGTTTTGACAGGATTCCTGTTTGTTCAGGGTCCAGTTTAGACAGGTTTCACTGTATATACGATATATCAACCAAATTATGACCCATAACCTCTCCCCCAAAGTATTAACTGAAGAAATATACAAGTAAACCTGTCATGGCTCATTTTCAATATACATATATATGAAATAGGATATTTTTTCACACACATTTTTTGTAGTTTGTTTTACGTGTTATTCCACATACAGGGTAGCACATACCATGGTCTTTGTTACATCAGTTGTGGAGATCTGACTGGAATGAGAAATAGCCCAATGGGCTCACTGACAGGGATCGATCCTAGACCAACCGCGCATCAGGCGAATGCTTTACCACTAGGCTACCTCCCACCCCTGTGACACTTGATAATGCATTAGATAAATAATGACTGCAATTGAGAAGGAAATAACAGTAAGTGCACAATCTCGTAGACAGGATAACACACACCATGGTCTTTGTTATAGCATTTGGTTTGCACTGACTGGAATGAGAAATAGCCCAATGGGCTCACTGGCTGAGAAATAGCCCAATAGGCCCATCAGTTGATCCTAGACCGACCGCGGATCAGCCGAATGCTTTACCACTGGGCTACATCCCACCCCTGTGACACTTGATAATGCATTAAATAAATAATGACTGCAATTGAGAAGGAAATAACAGTAAGTGCACTTAACGATCGATGCGAGGGCCTCCTCGGTGTCATCTGGATGTGCTAAAAAGCAGCATGGCCATTAATACTTGTTTGTTTAACCACCCCGACTTGTTGTTTAGTCATCAGTTAGTGGGCCACTCCTCCGAGGATCTACATATTAATATTTACTGACTGACTGTCTTCCCAGAGAGCTGCATGTAACTTCATGCAACCAATGCACCATGACTAGTACATCGAAGGCCATGGTATGTGCTATCCTGTCTGGGATGGTGCATATAAAAGATCCCTTGCTGCTAATGGAAAAGAGTAGCCTATGAAGTGGTGATAGCGGGTTTCCTCTCTCAATATCTGTGTTAATAATAATGTGTTGAGTGTGTCGTTAAATAAACCATTTCCTTCCTCCTTCCGTAAATAAAATGTGTTGAGTGTGTCGTTAAATAAACCATTTCCTTCCTTCCTCTTCATGTAAGCTGGATGGTGCACTGGGCATGGTGTCATGCACATTTAAGACTGGTAGGTACTGAGTTCATATCCCAGTACCAACTCGAAATGAAATAAAGGCAAAACACAGCCAAGTTAAATATGTGAGAAGGTTTTAGCCAGTTTATAACAGCTAGGGCACAAAGGTTTTTTTGCCACAGACCCTAAAAGGATTTTGATGGGTACCAAGGATGCTTTGGACCTAAAACATTACAGCAAAAAAATAAAATAAAATAACTGAAGTAGTAAATTGTTTTTTGATGCAGTTTATCACTGTACCTACCAGCTTTAAGACCAATGCTTATCCAATGGCATAAGCACTAAGTCCATGCAGTCTTCTGGCAGACTGACAGCTCAGTCTTGAGATGTATTCCACTTGAACTTTAGTTTGACACAAAATTAATTTGGTGCTGTTCTGTAAAAGATCTCTTGCTGTATTTTGACAGAAATAGTCTTATGTAACAGCGGCAGGTTTCATCTCCCACCGGTGGTGCAGGATATGCCTATCTTTCGCAAACACCTGATATCATCACTGTTGTGACAGTGATTCATGAGTGCATGTCGTTACAGCTGTAATTATTCTAACGAGTTCTATCTGGTGTTAGTAAACTACAAGTGGTCTGGGAGTGGCAGTCCTCTCTAGGAGTGCAGGAAGGGTGAACTTTCCAGTAAAAGATCTATTTGGGAATGGCTGTCCTCCTATAGATGAAGCACCAGATAGAGATTCATGGAATCAACCACTATTTTGCCAAATGCCCATTTGCCTTTATTGGTAAAGCGTTCGCTTGATGCACGGTCAGTCTAGGATCGATCCCTGTCGGTGGACCCACTGGGCTATTTCTCGTTCCAGACAGTGCATATAAACGATCCCTTGCTGCTAATTGAAAAGAGTAGCCCATGAAGTGGAGACAGCGGGTTTCCTCTCTCAATATCTGTGTGGTCCTTAACCATATGTCTGATGCCATATAACCGTAAATAAAATGTGTTGAGTGCGTCGTTAAATATGGTCCTGATCATGTATTATGGTTTTGTCATTCAGATTTACAATATGTTAAATACTAAACAGCAGAGGCCTAATTCACAAAGCTCTCTTAATTAGGCTCTATTAGACAACAAAGCATCCTCTTTGCAAGTCTTTTAGCATTGCACTGCGAGATCGCAAAGTTGTGAGAGTTTAGTGAATTAGGTCCTTGGTGTTTAAAATGCATGGAGGTGTTGCTAAACATATATTCGATTTCTTGTCATTTCTATGATATATTTAATGATTATATATTTTTTGCTTTATCATACAAAACCCGTGACTTTCTGATCTCAACTTGAAGCTACGAGAATTCCTTGTATTTTATGTCTTCAGTTGTCACAAAGCCTTGAAGCCATTAACCTTTTGTCATTTCATCAAATGCCTGAAACCCGATAAAAATAAAACCTAATGACAAGTAATTTGTATTTGTAAATTCCTCCTTTAGGGCCCAGAGCATTTGGCATGTCCGAGTTAATTTGCCACAACTACCCATCAGCAATGCATGTTTGTTACAAAACACTCTTACAAATGGTCTGACATTCAGTCAAGCTAAACACATGCCTCTGAATCACCATGGAAACAAGATGTTCCATGATTTCTACATATAGAAAAATTTGATTATTTGTTATCACTGCTTCTTCAAAGTTTTTTTTTTAATTTATTACTTTATTCAAGTCTGTTTAATGTATTTTCTATGGACTGCTACTGACATGGAATAGATATTGTATGGCCACAAGGGAATGGAATTCTGTGATGTATTTGCTATTTCAAATAGTTCTACTTTTATCTTTGATTCCTGTCTGTTTTAATATATGTATAATGGAGTCTCAAGGGAGAAAGAAAGGAAAGGAATGTTTGTTTAATAATGCTGCAGCTAAAGTTTGCAATTAGTGATAGGCATCTGAATCAGTTAAAAGTTTGTTTTGTTTAATGACACCACTAGAGCACATTGATCAACAGCTATTGGATGTCAAACATTTGGTAATTCTTACACGTATAGTCATCAGAGGAAACCTGCTACATTTTTTCTAATGCAGAAAGGGATCTTTTATATGCACTTTCCCACAGACAGGAAAGCACTTACCACAGCCTTTAGCTAGTTGTAACATTATTGTTGCATTTACCATAGTTTGACACCCAATAGCCGATGTATTTTTCATGCTGGGGTGTCGTTAAAGATTCATTCGTTCATTCATTTATTCATTTAACCAGTTGTGGTGTACTGGTTGGAACGAGAAAAAAGTCCAGTCAGTTGAATGGATCCATAGAGGTGGTTTAATCCTGTGACACAAACATCTCAAATGAGCACTCAAATGAGAGAACCACATGTAAATCCCGGCCCTGCATCTGAATCAGAATAATGGTAAATTGAAAAAACCCCGTGTTTTTCATTTCTTGTATATAACAATTCATGGAAAAACCTATAAAGTTATGGAATTCTAGGCCTTGGTCATCCTTATGAAACTTTAGAAGGAAAGGAAATGTTTTATTTAACGATGCACTCAACACATTTTATTTACGGTTATATGGCATTGGAATGAAACTTTAGAAGGAAGGAAATGTTTTATTTAACGATGCACTCAACACATTTTATTTACGGTTATATGGCATTGGAATGAAACTTTAGAAGGAAAGGAAATGTTTTATTTAACGATGCACTCAACACATTTTATTTACGGTTATATGGCATTGGAATGAAACTTTAGAAGGAAAGGAAATGTTTTATTTAACGATGCACTCAACACATTTTATTTACGGTTATATGGCATTGGAATGAAACTTTAGAAGGAAAGGAAATGTTTTATTTAACGATGCACTCAACACATTTTATTTACGGTTATATGGCATTGGAATGAAACTTTAGAAGGAAAGGAAATGTTTTATTTAACGATGCACTCAACACATTTTATTTACGGTTATATGGCATTGGAATGAAACTTTAGAAGGAAAGGAAATGTTTTATTTAACTAGGCATTGGAATGAAACTTTAGAAGGAAAGGAAATGTTTTATTTAACGATGCACTCAACCACATTTTATGATATGGCATTGGAATAAAACTTTAGAAGGAAAGGAAATG
This sequence comes from Gigantopelta aegis, assembly GCF_016097555.1. NCBI lineage: Eukaryota > Metazoa > Mollusca > Gastropoda > Neomphalida > Peltospiridae > Gigantopelta > Gigantopelta aegis. Next base: position 20,052,244 of record NC_054713.1, on the reverse strand, counting down.
TTTTATTTAACGATGCACTCAACACATTTTATTTACGGTTATATGGCATTGGAATGAAACTTTAGAAGGAAAGGAAATGTTTTATTTAACGATGCACTCAACACATTTTATTTACGGTTATATGGCATTGGAATGAAACTTTAGAATCTAGGCTCAGATTTTTAATGAATGACAAAACCTCATCACAATGCAGAGTCGAATGGGCATTTGGCAAAATAATGGTGGATTCAATGAATCTCTATCTAGGGCCTCATCTATAGGAGGACAACCACTCTCAACGAGATCCTTTTCTGGATAATACATCATTTTGACCATCACAAAGAGGACTGCCACTCCCAGACTAGATTACTAAATCAAAACTAGCACAGGACAGAGCTCACTGGAATACGTACAGCTGTGATGCCATATGAACTCATGAATCACTGTCAAAACAGGGATGGTATCAGGTGTTCCCGAATAGTGAACATATCCTGCCCCTCTGGGTAGCACCCGTCATGAGTACTGCCCCCACAGCTGTCATTTCATCTAAAATGATGAAAAAATAAATGTGAAATTTGTAGGCATTACCATGCAGTTACTAAAATTTCAGTATGTTGTTGGAGACCTGAAACTAGACTTTAAACATGTTTTTAGCATTTTTGGCCTGGAAAGTCCATGAAATTTTATGTTGGGGGTCACGCTAAGACATGAAATTTTATTTTGGGTCATGCTGAGTCATGAAATTTTATGTTGGGTCACGCTAAGACAAGAAAGTTTATGTTGCGTCATGAAAAATTTAAATTGTTTGAAATTTTTGTCCCCTTTAAAATAACCAAGAAGAGTTTGTTGGAAGTTCCAATCAAAATCCTGGGAAAATTCTTTAAAATCCTAAAAAGGTAATAGAAAAAGCATTTTGAAAGTCATGAAATATTGTTTGAACACAAACTGTATGAATCCTATATACATGTATGTATTGTAATGAAACTTTATGTCAGCTGGGATGGGACATAACCCAGTGGTAATATGCTCACATGAAATGCAGTCAGTCTAGCATCGATCCCTGTCGGTGCAACTATTGGGCTATTTCTTCTTTTACTATGATTGCATGGTATATCAAAGGCCATGGTATGTGCTATCCTGGCCCACAGCCAGGTGCATATAAAAGATCCCTTTCTCCTAATGATATAACTTTGCCAGCTGGCATTGCATGGTGGTGTCTTGGAATGGAATGGAAACTCGTTTAACGTGCCCATATCCACAAAGGTTCAGGCACGCCTACCACGGATCCAGCCTCTGACTTCGCCAGCTGGCATTGCATGGTGGTGTCTTGGAATGGAATGGAAACTCGTTTAACGTGCCCATATCCACAAAGGTTCAGGCACGCCTACCATGGATCCAGCCTCTGACTTCGCCAGCTGGCATTGCATGGTGGTGTCTTGGAATGGAATGGAAACTCGTTTAACGTGCCCATATCCACAAAGGTTCAGGCACGCCTACCACGGATCCAGCCTCTGACTTCGCCAGCTGGCATTGCATGGTGGTGTCTTGGAATGGAATGGAAACTCGTTTAACATGCCCATATCCACAAAGGTTCAGGCACGCCTACCACGGATCCAGCCTCTGACTTCGCCAGCTGGCATTGCATGGTGGTGTCTTGGAATGGAATGGAAACTCGTTTAACGTGCCCATATCCACAAAGGTTCAGGCACGCCTACCACAGATCCAGCCTCTGACTTCGCCAGCTGGCATTGCATGGTGGTGTCTTGGAATGGAATGGAAACTCGTTTAACGTGCCCATATCCACAAAGGTTCAGGCACGCCTACCACGGATCCAGCCTCTGACTTCGCCAGCTGGCATTGCATGGTGGTGTCTTGGAATGGAATGGAAACTCGTTTAACGTGCCCATATCCACAAAGGTTCAGGCACGCCTACCACGGATCCAGCCTCTGACTTCGCCAGCTGGCATTGCATGGTGGTGTCTTGCATGGATATGACAGTATAGAAGTTTATAAAGTGTGGCAGGAAAGGGAAGGGAAGGGAACTGTATTAACGTCCCCACATTCTTACAGTTCAGGCACGCCCACCATGGACTCGGGTTCTGACTTCGCCAGCCCACGATTCCATGGTGGGGAAGGTGGCAGGAAAAGTGTGCTTGGACCATGACTTGTATACTTATACAACTTTTAGAGTCCAGACTCAATCTCTAATGATGTCACATGCATGCAATTTGTATGGCATTGCCATGACATTCACGTCTCAGACTCTATTAAGATAGAGTCTCGAGTCTAGACACTAAAAGTTTTATAAGCACCAGACGAATCTTTGATTGAGAAGGAAGCAAGCAATCTTTTTTTTAATGACACACACACACACTCAACACATTTTAATTAGTTATATGGCGTTGTTGTTTTTAATTTAGAAAAAGAAAAAGATTTTTTTTTATTGTAACTTACATGTCAATCAGTGTTGCTATGGTAACCATGGAACTCAAGTTTCCAGTGCAAATAGTGTTTGCAGTATGCATACAAATGATCATTGAAGAAGCCAGTGCAAATAAATTCATGTAGACTGTAAATCCTAATGAAAAAAAAGCAATTCTACAGAAATTTTATTGTGCACCGATGTTTTTCTTTATTTTATACGGTACCTTATTATTTGATTAACAAAAAATATATTCCATGACAGTACTGGGGGTTTTTTTTAGTGTGGGGGGGGGGGGGGGGGGGGTGGTGTTAAACATATTGCAAACAATGATGGGATATTTTTAACAGAACATTCATTTCAACTTATTTTCGTGCTTATATCCAGTTAAGGTTCAAACACGCTGTCCTGGGCACACACCTCAGCGATCTGATCTGTCTGTCCAGAACAGTGGGTTAGTTGTTAGTTGGTTAGTGGTTAGTGAGAGAGAAGAGGGTGTAGTGGCCTTACACCTACCCATTGAGCCCTTAAGAACTCACTCTAGGTTGGAGCCGGTACCGGGCTGCGAACCCTGTACCTACCAGCCTGTAGTCCAATAGCTTAACCACTGCACCACCAAGGCTGGTTTAACAGAACAGTGTATTGAAACATTGACTTTAGTGTTTTGGAATTGTTGACTGTAGATCATTCCATAAAGTCAAATTTATTAAAATAGTGACATTATTATTATTATTATTATTATTATTATTATTATTATTATTATTAAGTTTGAATTTGTTGAAAGGTGTTTTCAGACATGAATAAAATGCAACTTCTGAAATCTAAGGAATCAAAATTAACTTCCAACTGAAACAGTATTATATAATGCAAACTGTATTTTAATTAATTATGCTTTAAGAGTGGCAGTCCTCCTATCAGTGAACGAGGGAATAATATATTGCCCTGTGAATTAAGTGGCAGTCCTCCTATCAGTGAACTAGGGAATAATATATTGCCCCGGGAATTAAGTAGCAGTCCTATCAGTGAACGAGGGAATACTATATTGCCCTGGGAATTAAGTGACAGTCCTCCTATCAGTGAACGAGGGAATAATATATTGCCCTGTGAATTAAGTGGCAGTCCTCCTATCAGTGAACTAGGGAATAATATATTGCCCTGTGAATTAAGTGGCAGTCCTCCTATCAGTGAACTAGGGAATAATATATTGCCCTGGGAATTAAGTGGCAGTCCTATCCGTGAACTAGGGAATAATATATTGCCCTGGGAATTAAGTGACAGTCCTATCAGTGAACTAGGGAATACTATATTGCCCTGGGAATTAAGTAGCAGTCCTATCCGTGAACGAGGGAATAATATATTGCCCTGGGAATTAAGTGACAGTCCTATCAGTGAACTAGGGAATACTATATTGCCCTGGGAATTAAGTAGCAGTCCTATCAGTGAACTAGGGAATACTATATTGCCCTGGAAATTAAGTGGCAGTCCTCCTATCTTATGCCATTGATTCACAAGAGGAGTCACGTTATTGTAAAAACTCACTTACATGTTCGACTTTGTCTTGTGCAGAGATTTGGTTTTGAAAATGCTGCTGTTGTTTTTTTGTCATGAAAATTTGCTTTTAAAAAATCATATGGTTTGAACGGACCAGATTTACAGTAACTCAGTTAGTGGGAGATCACTTACTCAAGTAAGGAAGGATTGTTGGCTCAGTCCATCTTGATGGAATCAATAACACTTTTTTTCTCTTTCCAACAAGTGTATTAACTGATGCAACAACTGTTACCCTGTGTTTAAAAAATGGATAAAACAATGTCTTGCTTTTAATGATGGTAGGAACAGCCTACATATGTGACAGCAATCAGTTTTGTTTCTTTTCAAGCAAAGAGTCATGATGACCTAATACTCTTAGCTTAAAATCTGTTGGCATGCCATTATATAGAAATATTTCCTTCCTGGATGGACTGACGTTTTAGTTTGTGTCAACCAGTTTCACTCCAGTACTAAAAGGAAATCATTTTTGGTTACAATGGTATCTTACCATTTATACATGTATATGTTTGGTTATTTTGACACTTGGTAGAGAGAGAGGGGGAGATATTAAGGGGGGAGAGACTGAAGCAGAGAGGTACAGAAACAGAGAGGGACAAAGACAGGGAGATGGGCAGACAAGTAGAGATGCAGAATAAGAAAGAGAAATAGTAAGAGAAAACTCACTATAAAGTTTCACATGGACTACTTTACCAAAATGCAGCAAGATATGTTTTATATGCCCTTCACTACAGGCAGGAAATTTCATACCAGAGCCTAATTTGCTATATCAGTCATGGAGTACTTTTTGGGGAATGAAAAAATCTCATATCCGTTGAAGACTATTGATCCTGTGACCCACAGCATGTCAGGCAGATCGAGAACTGAAGAAAAAAAAAAGACTAGATTTGTCAGGTGCTGATAAAATGGATTATATCATCTGGCTAAGTTAAGTGATGACCTGTCTTCAGGAGATACTGTTCTCAACTTCATCATATATTTTCTAGCAGTTAACCCCAGCCGCCCCGCCATTGATTTCTTACCCAAACTGGCGAGAAGTCAATCTTAATGCCATAATGGCTATCAGGCCCTTGGGACTGGCACTGGCGAGTTTGCTTTGTGCGATTTCCATGCAAGTCCAAATTGAAGCAAAATGAGGTGGCAAACAGTGCACCAAAGAATGGCCAGAATTGATCGTAGTGGGCAGGTTGTTTGTGAATCACCAGTCTTGTCAAGTCATATCCATCTCAACAGCCAGAATAAATAGAGTCTGGTTGTTCAGTGTCTTTATGTTCAAAATGTGAAGAAAAATCGAATCATCCAGTGTCTTTATGTTCAAAATGTGAAGAAAGTTGAATTATTCAATGTCTTTAGGTTCAAAATGTGAAGAAATTTAATCATTCAATGTCTTTAGGTTCAAAATGTGAAGAAAGTTGAATCATTCAATGTCTTCAGGTTCAAAATGTGAAGAAATTGAATCATTCGATGTCTTTATGTGAAAAGAGTCAAATCATTCAATGTCTTTATGTTCAAAATGTGAAAAAAGTTGAATCATTCAATGTCTTTATATTCAAAATGTGAACACGCGAATTACTCAATTTCTTTATGTTCAAAATGTGAAGAAAGTTTAATCATTCAATGTCTTTATGTTCAAAATGTGAAGAAAGTTCAAATGGTCAGTATCGGTAAGTTAAAAATGGGAAAAGATCTCAATTGTTCCATATTCTATGTTAAAACTGTAAAGGAAGTCACATTGTTCAATGTCTTTATGTTCAAAATGTCCAATTCTTCAATGTCTATCTAGCTTTATGTTCAAACTGTGAAGCAACCAAAAACCAGGGAAAGGGATGCATTTGTATACAGTTTCAAAGTCACAAAATGTATATACTGTGTACACACATTATTTTCTTGGTTTGTGTGCATAACGTAATGTCAGCCCTTTGTGAAATTTATACTTCGCTAACATGTCCTAATATATGTATTTGCGAGAATAAAAAATTATGTCACAATATTAATCAAGTACCGGTATACAGTAGTCAAATTGTTCAATGTCTTTATGTTCAAAATGTAAATAGAGAATCCAGTCATTCAGTGACTATATATGTTCAAAATGTAAATAGAAAATCCAGTCATTCAGTGACTATATATGTTCAAAATGTAAATAGAGAATCCAGTCATTCAGTGACTATATATGTTCAAAATGTAAATAGAGAATCCAGTCATTCAGTGACTATATATGTTCAAAATGCAAATAGAGAATCCAGTCATTCAGTGACTATATATGTTCAAAATGTAAATAGAGAATCCAGTCATTCAGTGACTATATATGTTCAAAATGTGAATAATCAGTTATGTAATGTATTACTATTCAAAACATGTTAATAAAACTAAATCTTTATCATATACATGTACATCGTTAAAAATGTCAATATCTTGGGTTTAGAATATTTAAAGAATTGATCACTCAATGTTATTGTGTACACATATGAATAGAGCTAATTACTCAGTGTTTTTCTATCTAAAGCATTTTTAATATGTTCAATATATATTCAATATTCAAAGTATAAATTGATTTTATTGCTTATGCAATACCATTGTGTTCAAACATAAAAAAAAACCCACCATCAATTGCTCAATTTCTTCTGTTGAACAATTAAAATAATCTATTGCTCAGTAGGTTTTTGTGTCATAATGTAAAATACATTGATTATAGGATGATGGGATGTCTTTATATTTAAAACATGTGGATATTGTCTATCTAATGATATCTGTGTTCAAAGCATGGCAAGAATCCATCACTTGGTGTGCTTCTTTTAAATACACGTAGCCTGGCATACTTTGTATGGATGGAGCATAAGATGCTAGTGATTGAACAAGCTTAACTATTACAGAAAATCCATCCACCCATCCATCGGTCCATCCCTCCGTCCATCCCTCCGTCTGTCAATCCATCCGTCACTCTGTCCGTCCATCCATCCATCCATCCATCGGTCCATCCATCCATCGGTCCATCCATCCATCGGTCCATCCATCCATCTGTCCATCCATTCATCCGTCATTCCGTCCGTCCATTCATCCATCCATCCATCCATCCATCCATCCATCCATCCATCCATCCACCCACCTATATATCCATCCATGCGTGCATCTATCCATCCATCCATCCACCCACCTATATATCCATCCATGCATCCATCCATGCATGCATGCATGCATGCATGCATGCATCCATCCATCCATCCATCCATCCATCCATCCATCCATCCATCCATCCATCCATCCATCCATCCATCCATTCATCCATCCATGCATCAACCCATGCATGCATCCATCAATGCATCCATACTTCCATGCATCCATCCATCCATCCATTCATGCATCCATCCATCCATTTCTCCATCCATTCCTCCACCCATCCATCAATCACATCCTTCCATCCATCCATCCATTCACATCAACACATACATCTAATTCTAATGAACTGTATGCCCAGTGCAACATGCTTGAACCATATTTAGATAATTTAAAATGAAATTAGCTCACTATATATGTAACTATTTTGATACCAGCACTGTTTTCATCAAATTTTAATGGCAGTGAAATAGTGTTTGTTATTCTGAGTGGTACATATTTCTATCAAAGTTTATGGTAATGAGAAATTTTGCCCATTGTTACCAGTGTAATGTTTCACAGCCATAAATTCTTAATGTGTTTTTTTTACCAGGACTTTTTTTTTTTTTTTTATGTGTGTTCTTCATCAGATTTCATGGTGATATTTCTTTGTTATTACAGAAGTACGTATTTATATTAAATATCATAACAATGAGATTTTTCCTATTGTTACCAACATAATGTTTTTCCCTATCAAATTTTGCAGCCATAAATTTTTTACTTTTTTTTTTTTACCATTTCATTTCAACTTATTTCCGTGCTTATATCCAATTAAGGTTCAAGTACATTGTCTTGGGCACACACCTCAGCTATCTGGGCTGTCTGTCCAGGACAGTGGGTTAGTTGTTAGTTGGTTAGTGGTTAGAGAGAGAGAAGAGGGTGTAGTGGCCTTACACCGTACCCACTGAGCCCTTAAGAACTCGCTCTGGGTGGGAACCGGTACCGGGCTGTGAACTCTGTACTTACCAACCTTTAGTCTGATGGCTTAACCACTGTGCCACCGAGGCCGGGTTTTTTTTTTACCAAGGTTTTTTTTGTGTGTGTTCTTCATCAGATTTCATGGTGGTATTTGATTCAACATTCTACTTTTGACGCCATGCCATTAAATCGGACCTGGGAGAAAGGATGAGAGATTTTCTTTAAGCAGCTTATATTGCCTCAGTTCTCAGTGTGCTAATGACAGACTGTCAATTTACCACCAAGATTTGTCAATAAATATGCCACGGGCTTGAGCCACACTTCATCATCCACCAGACACTTATTAGATTTCTCGCAGAAAGAAGAAAAAATATCATTTTTAAAAATTGTATTTTGTGCCTAGCTGGTTGAAGCAAATTGTTAAAGCTGATGTATTAAATTGCCTTTGGAATTTTCAGACTAAGATCAGCCATTTTATTTGGTACTTGGTGGTATGATCTCAAGGAGATGATGGGGGTGGGGGGTGGCGGTTGTAGTAAGGTGTAATTGTAAGGTGGTGTATTAATTTGTCAAGAATTATTTAGCTGGTGAATTAAATTACCTTTACAATGTTCGGACTATAACATATCAGTCATTGTATTTGGTGGTATGATTGCAAGCAGATGATAGGGTTGGGGGTTTGTAGTTGGAGGTGGATAAGGTTTGTAAGGAGATGTATTAATTATCAAGAATCATCTGCTTGTGTGTTAAATTCCATTTAGAATGCTCGGACTAACATCAGCCATAATACTAGGTGGTATTATTACAAGGAAATGATGGGAGTGGTCGTTGTAGTTGGGGATGGGTAAGGTTTGTAAGGAGATGTATTAATTCTCAAGAATCATCTGCTTGTGTGTTAAATTCCATTTAGAATGCTCGGACTAACATCAGCCATAATACTAGGTGGTATTATTACAAGGAAATGATGGGAGTGGTCGTTGTAGTTGGGGATGGGTAAGGTTTGTAAGGAGATGTATTAATTCTCAAAAATCATCTGCTTGTGTGTTAAATTCCCTTTAGAATGCTCGGACTAACATCAGCCATAATACTAGGTGGTATGATTGCAAGGAAATGATGGGAGTGGTCGTTGTAGTTGGGGATGGGTAAGGTTTGTAAGGAGATGTATTAATTCTCAAAAATCAACTGCTTGTGTGTTAAATTCCCTTTAGAATGCTCGGACTAACATCAGCCATAATACTAGGTGGTATTAGGGATTGCAAGGAAATGATGGGACTAACATCAGTGGTGGTATTATTACAAGTTGTAGTTTGTAGGGATGGGTAAGGTTTGTAAGGAGATGTATTAATTCTCAAAAATCATCTGCTTGTGTGTTAAATTCCCTTTAGAATGCTCGGACTAACATCAGCCATAATACTAGGTGGTATTATTACAAGGAAATGATGGGAGTGGTCGTTGTAGTTGGGGATGGGTAAGGTTTGTAAGGAGATGTATTAATTCTCAAAAATCATCTGCTTGTGTGTTAAATTCCCTTTAGAATGCTCGGACTAACATCAGCCATAATACTAGGTGGTATGATTGCAAGGAAATGATGGGAGTGGTCGTTGTAGTTGGGGATGGGTAAGGTTTGTAAGGAGATGTATTAATTCTCAAAAATCATCTGCTTGTGTGTTAAATTCCCTTTAGAATGCTCGGACTAACATCAGCCATAATACTAGGTGGTATTATTGCAAGGAAATGATGGGAGTGGTCGTTGTAGTTGGGGATGGGTAAGGTTTGTAAGGAGATGTATTAATTCTCAAAAATCATCTGCTTGTGTGTTAAATTCCCTTTAGAATGCTCGGACTAACATCAGCCATAATACTAGGTGGTATTATTGCAAGGAAATGATGGAAGTGGTTGTTGTAGTTAGGGATGGGTAAGGTTTGTAAGGAGATGTATTAATTCTCAAAAATCATCTGCTTGTGTGTTAAATTCCCTTTAGAATGCTCGGACTAACATCAGCCATAATACTAGGTGGTATTATTGCAAGGAAATGATGGAAGTGGTTGTTGTAGTTAGGGATGGGTAAGGTTTGTAAGGAGATGTATTAATTCTCAAAAATCATCTGCTTGTGTGTTAAATTCCCTTTAGAATGTTCGGACTAACATCAGCCATAATACTAGGTGGTATTATTTGCAAGGAAATGATGGAAGTGGTTGTTGTAGTTGGGGATGGGTAAGGTTTGTAAGAAACTTTTTTTAAAACAAGTTGGTTGGCGTTTGGGAGATTATGTTGGACGTATTTCCTTAATATTAACAGCACTTCCTTGGTATTATATAACATCATAATTATAACGTAGGATCATAATTGTAATGTGTAACGGAATCTGCTTATAACAAACATATGTTTGATTGAAAAATGTATTGTTTTCTGCCTTCCATCTCATTCCTAAGGGCTGTTTTCAATGTACAGTGAAACCTGTCCAAACCTGACCCTGAACAAACCAGAATACTGTCTAAACCAGCCAAGTTTCATGGTCCAAATTTTCTAAATTGTAAAATGTGACCCTCAAAACACTGAATTCTGTCTAAATCAGATAAATATTAGATCCTTGGTATGATCCAGTTTAGACAGGTTTCACTGTACATTTGTTTTTGGCATGGTGCAGGAGCAGAAAACAGATGCTTCAAAAATCAATACGATGTTTTATCAAAATCAGTGTTTTCAAATGAATAGCGCAGTTCACAGTAGCCATGCCACCAGTACCATGCCAAAAACTGCAGATTTGAAAAACATCCTTAAAACTGACAAAACTCAGGTCAAGTCCTTTTATCAGCCATATTTTCTACATTTAATTCAATACAATAATAACATTATTAATATACATTTTGTTTAAATTCTGTTGAAAAATAAATTGCTAGCATATGTGTAGTTTATGAGGTAAGAGGATGCCAAATATTTATGAGGACTGCTTATTCCAGCTTTCTGTTACAGAGAACATTTAGTCATCTCCACACCAAGAGGACCGCAGAAATAGTCCTCTTAGCATTTGACCAAGCAGGCGCATTTACTGCAAGCGACTAACAAACCTTCTCTTGTCTACTTTTCTTTTTTTAAAACTAATATTCTCAATATATGTGTATTTGTGCATATTTTCATTCAACACATTACCTTGTTTTTTTTACTAACTTCTATTCTCACTAGCTGGTCTTTAATATATTTTATGGCACTGGTTGGCAGCCGTATAAACTCATGGCAGTACCATACAATCTTGAGTGGCAGTTAATTGATCCACAAGTCAGTGCTGTATGTAGCTGTAATTACTCTTTTTTTGATAGAGAGGTGGCAGTATATAAAAAGAATCAGCACTGACCAAAACTCAGCATTTTTAAACTAAAAAAAGGCACTATTTATATTTTTGGAGGGGGTTTAATTGTCCCTCTTGTCCTATCCCCTGATATGTTTGTGCAGTCTTTACTGTTCTATGACATTCAAATTAGTCTTACAGATAAAATTAACCTGGCCACTTTGAAAGAATGTGATAAAATTTATAAAGCTGTACAATATACTTCTACATGTAAAACCGTTTTTGTATAAATTTATTTAATATAATTCTTGTATTAATTATCACATTGTTTATAAAGGAGCCCATGGATTTGAATTAACACACATTAATAAGTGTTATAAATTTGCTATAAATTTATCATAATATAAAATTGGAATTGGAATAATTGTAGTAAACCTCTCAAAACCAGACCCTCTGTAAACTGGAATTCCCTCAAAACCGGACGTTTTACAGAGTCCCTTTTAAAATATATGTGCAGAAGAGAACCTCTCTAAACCACATACCTCTTAAAACTGACTTTTTACTTGGACCCTAGGGTGTCCAATTTAGAGGAGTTTCACTGTATATTAAAAGGACAGACCGTAGTTTTTAAACAGTAAGACACATTTTTCACCTAGACTCTAGTTTCAACCCTTAAAAATGGACGCTAAGTTTGGTTAATTTATAAACCTGTAATAAATTTGAATACAACAGAGTGAAACAAAAATCTGTGACATTGAAATGCCCTTAAAAATAGACTAAAATGTGACTCCATAATCATTACTTTCAGACACACTGCGTTTTGAAAAATATGAAAAATGCATTTTGTGGTATTAGAAACACCAGGATTACAAAAACACTTCATTTGTACTGAAATGGATAATCTAAACAATCAAATATAAGTAATGTTTGATTTCAGTGATCATAAAACGCTTTAATAGTAAAAAACATGCCTTAGTGTTTGAAAACTAGGGTATGTCCCTTTAATATTTTATTAAAATGAACCCTTGGAGATGAGCTGTATGTATAAATACAAGTTAATAAAATCACTCGAAATGTTCATTTCGCATGTCGAGCTATGCTGCTATTTAACAAGCTGTTAATTATGTATTGTTTACTTCTGTGTTACGATCGATCATGGAGGCTTCACACGAACTGAGCCAGTGCTAATTCATTAATAAACTATAACATAGCATAAGCCCTTGTAAATAATTTAAAAACAAGTGGAGTCTATTCAGTAACATACAGCAGTATGTATGAAATCCACAATTAGAATAATTTATAATATCATTTATTGATAGGCCAATTAATATCTATAGACTTTAACACTTTGGCTACTAGTACTGCAGTGAAACCCTGTAAACCAGACACCCTCAGGACCAAGCAAAAAGTCTGGTTTTAAGAGGTATCTGGTTTAGAGAGGTTCTCTTCTGCAAAGATATTTGAAAAAGGGACCATGAAAAACGTCCGGTTTTGAGATAATTCCAGTTTACAAAGGGTCTGTTTTTGAGAGGTTTCACTGTATATATTTATCATATCTATCCACCATTCCTTCCATCCATTTAGGAAAACCATACTTTGGTTATTTACATTGAAACAAAAATGAGTAATAGCTTTTCAATTTGGATTTGTTATTTTCGGAACTGGTTTATGTTAGTGGTGATTAAAATACAAATATATTTCATTTTTCCACAAGAGTACTACCCTAAGTTCAGCCAGCAAATGTTTCGCTAACATTCACAAACTATTTGATTGGTTCCCGACATGGCGAATTGGTTTACCGCGAAGCACATAAACCAGTCTAGCAGACATTTTTCTGCTCAGTCTGGCTGAACTGAGTCCTGTTAATATACTGTGTTAATGATCTGCTTTATTATTGGCTGACTGACCAAGTACTAACCTTGTTACACATCATTTCATTGGTTGATTCATTTTGTTTGTCAATTCTACTGCATGTTGCTTTTCTTGTTAATGATTAGATAATATTCACCTGGGTTTGTTTGATTAATTAACTAACTATAGTCATGTTTTCTTATAATTTCTATGTTTAATATGTTTGTTGTGTTGGACTAATTTATGCATTTCTTCTAGAGTTTGAGGGTTTGTCTTCTTGGAATCTCGGTGTTTTTAATTAATTAACTTCCCTTCACTTTGTCTTTCAGATTGTCTGTTTTAACTTGCAAACGGTAGCATCTGTTAATGTTCAGTTGGATACTCAGTTAACTGCAAGCAGTATGATCAGCTTCAAATAGTTTTGAGAAAATAAATTGAATAAAAAGAAAAAATAATCAATAGATAAAAAAAATTTATGATCACAATTTATATATTACTATTCAGGCATGGCGGAAGCAAGTAGACAGTGGGTGGGCTGACAGATCGGGGGCAGAAAGCAAAGTTTCTAGGGGGTTCAGGGTATGCTCCCCCCGTAAAATTTTAAAAACTAGATGTCTTGAAATACAATTTTCTGCATTCTACAAGTAAAATTCATCTCTGCCTTAAGATTTACTACTAATAATATTTTTGATTTAGAATTATTGAAGGGGGGGCCTCTAGCCCCCCCCCCCCCAGCCCCTCTGCTCCGCCATGCCTGAGAATTTGTAATAAAAAAACCTACTGGTAGACAAACCGCCAACTGAACTTTAACTTTCACTGTATACATTGTAGTCTGATCGTCATTTTGTGTGGTAGCTTCTTTAAAACATGTATACCTTTTTCTTTGATGAATTTAAATCTCGAATAATGCAAAACTGCATGTAGTACCTCTGTGCAAGTCACTCCTGTAAGCATTATGTTAGGATGTACTTGTATTTTAGTGCAAAATATACATGCATTGTTGCCAACATAATTGTCAAAAACTTCGCATTTAAAAATAAAATGATTAAATGTAATACAAGCATAATTGCTTTTGCCGATTTATGGAACTAATGATTCCATATTTTAATTGGTTTTACACAGTTCCACTTTAGAATCGACAGTTATGTACAGTAATCCACATAAAATGCAGCAAAGTCAGACTATATTTGTATGTACATGTATATAAAAAATAACAAAATGGAATTGACAACAAGATTTACAATTGTGTCCAAAAAAAACTGAATCTGAATTCCATTTTGTTATTTTTCAATGTTCTATTTTGTTATAATTTGTTTTGAGAAAGTCTTTTTTGTAAGGCAATGCAAAAACAAATTAATTCTGTGTACATTTTTTATTATTACATTTTTTATTATTATTATTATTATTATTATTATTATTATTATTATTATTATTATTATTATTATAAATAAAAGAAGAATGTTTTCTTTGAAAAATTGCTGAGGATATTTTCTAGTAAAAATCCCAAGTTAATTACATTACTTTTAAACAGGTATTTCTGTGTAATAAATATAGGAATATTATTTAATATGAGGTCAAAATTATTTGTTAAAAAGGAAGTTAAAATTCAACATGTTGACTCTATATTGAAAAAAACTTAAAACTTAAATTATTCAGTGCAAAAGAAAAATTGAAACTACAAAAAAGAAATAATTTTTCACATATTAACTAAAACATGTCTTTTCCCATATACCAAAACACAAATTATTCTTTGTAAAAAGTAAACTAAAAGTAAAAAAAAAAGGAATTATATTTAAATGTTTTTTTAACATATTATGGTAAATGAAATGTGTCCTTTTTTTCATTTACTACAACCTATATTATTCATTCTAAATTCAAACTAAAACTAAATATAACAATTATATATAAAAAAAATTCACATCTTAATTGAATCACAAAATAAAGCCTAAATTATTTATTCCAAACAAGGAATTAAAACTTTTTAAAAAGGAGTAATACATTAATGTTAATCTGTTTTCAAATATTACTTGAAACAGAGCTACATGTGTAGCTTTGGCAATCGCGAATTTTAATAAACTTCATGTAATAACTGTTATTATATTTGAAAATTGTTATTTTATTTGAAGTTTAAATAAATAATTTGGCAATTTTTTCTGCTTGCCTAGAGCTTGCCTTGTGAAAAATTTGTTGTACACATGCATTTCCTTACCAAAAACGATTTTCCAGATGTTTGTTTTTTTCCCACAGTTGCGCACATCTGTCTTTTGTATCTAGAGTAGTCTTCGCCTTCTTCTGTTTTTTGTCCTGGTCTCGCTCGCAGCTCCTCGTCTATCTTGCAGATCCCTGCGAGGGTTTTCATTCATGCAAATCACCAGAAGTCTGCCAGTTAGACAAACAGCGCAGGCCAGTGTGTCGCTGCAATTTTGTTTGCGCCCAAGAATTAGAGCCCGTTTGCGGAAACGACGGACGCACGTACAGCAACAGGTGTGTCATGCGCAAAGAAGCGTGCAAAGCTCGCAAGGAAATCGATGTTTTGTACCCGGGCCAGTGTAGTACAGGTACGTGCAAACAAACAAACAAACTGCTTCATGTAGCTGCTCACCTATAGAGTGAAGGCTTAGTTCAGTAGATATAGAGAATACCACATGAGTGGCGGTTAGATATCATTTATATCTTACAACGAGTTGTTTTAAAATATATCTTAGCAAGCGAATGCGAGTTCGATACATTTTTTTATGAGTTGTAAGATAAATGGTATCTAATGGACACGAATATAGTATTCTATTTCTTACATATCTTAAAAAAGTGTTTAAAATAAATTTAACAAGTGAATACGAGTTGGATACATTTTCAAACAATGAGTTGTAAGGTAAATGGTTATCTAACAGACACAATTGTAATATTCTATATCCTACATATCTTACAAAACTATGTTTAAAATAAATTGAAAATGTATCTAATGAGCGAAAGCGAGTTGGATATTTTTGTAAACAACCAGTTGTATGATAAATGATATCTTAACAGACATCAATGTAATTCTATTTCTTACATAGCTTAAGAAAACAGGTTTAAATAAATTCAAAGGTCTTTTCCAACTAAAACTTCGTTACGACCCTAGCACGTGTAGTTTACTTACATGTATGCGTCACAGACAAATCAGTTTCAGATTAAGTTATATGTCACAGGGTAATCCATTTCAATTGTGCTTTTTTTTCAATGTATAGTATGTCACTGGTGACCTGGTCATCACCTATAAACAGCCAGTCATGTGTCTAAAATAACAAATATTCTCAGCATCCGATGTGTAAGAAACACAGTTTATAATCCCGTTGTTATGTGTTGTTATTACAATAAATATTGTTTGAACTATCCAGTTTATTAACTTCAGATTAACAGTGGAAAAAAAGTGGTTTCTAAATTTGCAAGTATGTTGTTTTATTCAAAGTATTTTAGGTCTCCAGCCCATGTTACAATCAATACACTAAACTCTGGTGCAGGTATGGGTATTCTTTGATCACCATGCATACATGCAATGTTTATCCCCCAAATGTTGATGCATGATCACCACAGGTCCAACCTCTAACAAATGAATGACATACCGATAACGGTAGTAATTTCATGTCAACTTATTTTCGTGCTTATATCCAATTATGGTTCAAGCACGCTGTCCTGGGCACACACAACTCAGCTGTCTGGGCTGTCTGGCCAAGACAGTGGGTTAGTTGTTAGTTGTTCGTGGTTAATGAGAGAGAAGAAGGTGTAGTGGTCTTACACCTACCCATTGAGCCTTTAAGAACCACTCTGGGTTGGAGCCAGTACCAGGCTTCGAACCCTGTAACAATGGCTTAACCACTGTGCCACCGAGGCTGGGTAGTAAAACAGTTACAATGAATATATAAAACAGTTTCCTTTTCATACATTCATTGTGTATAATAATCAAGGATGTAAATTTTTATGAGAAAAGCTTCTTCTTCTTTTTTTTTTTTTGGGGGGGGGGGTTTCATGGTCAATGCACTATATACATGTACTGTGGAACCCACTTATTTGCATAGGCCCAGTGAATAAAAACAATAATCCATTAAACGGCATATGCAATAAACCATTTGGCCGGATATAAAGTTCATATAGTATATACAGCTTGTAAACAGATATAACTGGAGACATAATCAATGGCTTAGTGATTCATAGCCCAGTTACCGGTAGGGTGCAGTTAATTAATTTAATAGACTGGTATAAAGTAAAAAAAATTTTTTTACACCTGATAATGCTAATGTAAATTGGTGCAAGAAAATTGACGATATGGTCAAAGCTGTACATATACCAAATTATATCATAATAAATTTAATTACTAGTTCTCTTGTAAATAATATCTTATATAATAATAAATAATATCTTATATAATAATAAATAATATATTATATAATAATAAATAATATCTTATATTATATTATATTATGTTAGGTAGGTATATACAGTTTGTAAATTTAATCAAATAAGTATAAAGTGGTTATCATGTTGCAAATAACTTTTAAGATTTACAATTGTTATAGTAAGTTATTTACAAACAACAAATTGCAATAATTTGTTGTTACATTTTTGCTTTTTGTATTAATTTCTTCTCTTCTTTGTTTTTTAAAAATGTAGTTCTGTATTTACAAAACAATATACAAAATCTGTTGTTAAAATAAGTTATTTTAAATCTTATTAATTATGGGTCTTGGCCAGAAATGGAAGTTAAACATAGCTGCTGTTCAAAAATGTCATACCGGCTGTGATGTTGCTATGGTTATGGAGAAGTGATGTAAACAACATATATATTGACCAGTGTTTTATGACTGGCACATCCGTATCAAATTCTATGGCTTTAATTGTCCTGCTGCTTATTGGGAGTATCTTGTATGATGGCACTGGGTTTCTTCATTAATCTTTTCCACTTTTAGTCCTGATTTCAAATTTGCTTTGCATAAAATAATTTTCTCACAATTAATACCGTAGTCACTATCTGATATGAAATGCTGAAAAATTACCTTTATTTATCAGTACTGTAGAGTTTTCAGCTTTTTCACAAAATTTTATTTTCGCTTTTATTAATAAATAGGTATCACACCCCTGGGTATAGTTTTGTGATGACATATATATTATATTACTTGTGTACCAGTCAGTGGTATTTTGATAATTTCATCAGCTACTTAAAAATTGTGATTAGTGGACTATACATTACATTATGTTTCTTCAGAAAATTTTGATTTAATTATATTCAAATACTGTGACCACTGATGAACCCCTACAATTAAGAAAATGTCCGCAGCAAAAAATGTTAAATATATATAATCAAATATAGTCCACAGCAAAAAAAAAAGTGTCGTGGAGAATTAAGAACTCTGCGCAGTTGCCGGGGTTGCTGACATATTTCAACAACAGGAGAACATGCAGGTATATAGTTATATAATTCATGTATTTATATTTAATGTCAGGTGACCAGTCAGTTATATTTAAATTTG
Organism: Gigantopelta aegis; assembly: GCF_016097555.1. Taxonomy (NCBI): domain Eukaryota; kingdom Metazoa; phylum Mollusca; class Gastropoda; order Neomphalida; family Peltospiridae; genus Gigantopelta; species Gigantopelta aegis. The sequence goes on along the minus strand of NC_054713.1, from coordinate 20,033,589 downwards.
ACCATGCACTCTAATTATAATATTTAATATCAGGTGACCAGTCAGTTATATTTAAATTTGAGGATCCACTGATACACTTAAATCACAATTGGTGATCAGTCTAATTATATTTAATGTCAGGTGATCAGTCAGTTATATTTAAATTTAAGGATCCACTGAAACAATTACATGTAAATCACAGTAGGTGACCAGTCTAATTATAATATTTAATATCAGATGACCAGTCAGTTATATTTAAATTTGACCATGCACTCTAATTATAATATTTAATATCAGGTGACCAGTCAGTTATATTTAAATTTGAGGATCCACTGATACACTTAAATCACAATTGGTGATCAGTCTAATTATATTTAATGTCAGGTGATCAGTCAGTTATATTTAAATTTAAGGATCCACTGAAACAATTACATGTAAATCACAGTAGGTGACCAGTCTAATTATAAATTATATCATAAAATTATGTAATATTAAAATTATAATGACCTAACAATTAGAATTACTTAAACCATTTGATATTATCAGGTAAAGTGTTTACATAACATTGATTATTATTAATAGATAATTTAACTAGCTAGAGTGTCCTGTAGCCTCACCCTGTTTATAATAAGGATAGGGCTAGAGGATGCTTCGTGTTGAAAATCGTCAATTTTTGATGATGACCAAATAGTTAATTGGCAAACATTACTGTGTATTTAAAATATATAGAGTTTATTTCCTAAACCTGATGCCATAGTCCTTTAATTTGAAGATTTTTTACTTTATTTATGACATTAAACTTACTGGTATATGTTAATGACTGGTAAAACAATGCAAGAAGAAATCGTGTACGCCTTTCCTGGAAACACTTAACTCTGTTTCCATGATTAATTAATAGGGGTGTCGGGTTTCTTCTTTTAGCATTTGTACTAGTCACATGTAAATGTAAATTAAAGGTCCGTGACATCAGATTTAGGAAATTGGTGAATTTTAGACATGGTACTTTTGTACTGTTTGGTCGTCATCGATCATTGACAATTTTCGCACTTATTAAAGGCACAATTTCTTGTTAATAGTTCAGCCATGATTCTGGTTCAAATTCAGTTTAAGAGGATGAACTGAATTCTGCATCTCACATTAATGATTCAATTTTAATCTGTACACAAAAAATCTGTTTGATAGAGCTGGGCGGTATCGAAATTTCTTAATTACATGTGATCAGTGACCTAATTCTGACATCCATTTTCCTGCAACCAGGATTTATATTCCGAGGAACCGTACAAGATGAATATAACCGCTATGGTAAACCTTGGTGTCTAAAAATAACTTTTTCATCTTCTATTATTTATTTATTTTACACTTTTCAGCATTGTCCCGATATTTGTTCACCTCATTCCTCTTGGATGTTTTCTTTTCAAACTTATGGATGGGTTCAGATTTTGGAAGCTTATATTTATGATATAATTGTATTTCTAATATATATATTCCAGATGTTTTTATTTATATCTAGAATTATATTTTGCAGAAACTATAATCTATATATTACTATTAATTATTTCTTTTATCAGTTAATATTGTATAAATGTGAAATTAGACAGTGAAACCTGTTTAAACCGGACCCTGAATAAACCTGAATCCTTTTAAAACTGACCAAGTTTCATGATCCCATATTTTCTAAATTCTACAACATGACCCTGTACACATCAGGGGCCTAATTCACAAAGCTCTCTTAGGCTCTGCTAGACAACAAAGCATCCTCTTTGGAAGTCTTTTAGCATTGCACTACGAGATCGCAAACTTGCGAGAGTTTAGTGAATTAGGCCCCTGATCCTGTCTAGATGAGATAGATATATATACATGTATATATATATATTTTGGTTCCCACCATGATTCGGTTTAGGCAGGTTTCACTGTATACACTATTATATTTTGAATTTAAAATTGAATTTTCAGAAGAATGTATTTGGGTTTTAAACAATAAAGTTCTCCAAAATTAAATATGTTCATGTAGATTTGAATTGAAAAAAAAGAAGACTGTTCAAGAAAATGAGATAGTCATGGAATTGTATGGTGGGGGAGGGATGGGTGAGATGAATGTATAGTAGTTTTTATTCAAATATATAATATACCTGTAATTGTCTGTGCAGTATATGCATATGATCATGTGTACTTTATTTAAATATAACTTGTTCTCTTTATTTAATATTTTCACAAATTTGTTTTATATATATATATCAACGAGCAAGCATTTTATTACATGAAACATGAAAAACTTAAATATTTAGCATGTTTTTTGTTTTTTTTAAAATGAAACATTTCATTAGCTGTAAGGTTATCTGAACCCATTCTTTTCGATATAGTTGATTATTTTTTTTGTAACTTAGTATCACAGATTACAGCAATACAAGCAATCCACTGATGTACTCGATAACATTGTCGCGGGCAGTCAGCATCAGAACAATCTTTCATGGAGTTATCTCCCTTTTTGAAAGTGCCTATATGCAATGGTTGGGGCATTTTCACGAAGAGAGCCTCCCGTGAAACCTGTCGGTGGATTTCTCTCACCTGTTTACCGTATCATGTGTGTCACTGTCAGCTTCTTGCATCACTCCATCGACGCTCTTATACATGTAGACATTGGCAAAACAAACATACCTATTATTATATTTAGCTGTAAGCATTGCACAGAAAGAAATAACATCAACATCCAACACAGCTCTTATTTTAACTAAATACATGTATAAATAAACGTATAGTACTTACCATCTCAAAGTATACAGTTAATAGTAGTAAATAAATAAATAATGAACATAATTTACTGTAGTGTGAATATTGGATGTTACTTAAATGAAAATCTAAAAATAAAATTTTCTGTATGCATAAAAAAATCTTATTGCTGTTTTTTTTCTGTTTTTTCTTTTTTTTTAAACTCTTTCTATAATGTAAATACGTAGTAATAATTTATGCTATTAAAATGTTGAAATACACTGGTAAACATGATTTAAAATTACTGGTCTACATATCTTCTGTTTATTTACACAAACTAGGCTGTATGTTAATGTTTCTTTTGATAAATTTATATTATTATTCATCAAGGTCTATTAATTAATTTGTTTCTGAATAGAAGTATAATTAAAGTAAAAAAAATAAAAAAATATTATAACTTGAGGATTTATAAGTGATGAAAATATTTATTTCATAAAATTACACCTATTTATTTGATAAAGTAATTTGTTTACATGCATAACAGATCATCATACTGCACCAAATGTGTGTAAATATTGTAAATTGTGATAATCCCGAGTGGTAGACTAGAAAGTAGTATCCTCTTAGTTCACTGCTATAAGTGTTCAACAGTTTTTGTCACAGTGTAATGCTCCACAGTTAAGGGAGGAAATTTGTCTGGCAGTAATTAGAATTTTGTTTTGTTTATCTTTTGCAAAAACTGACATGACGTTTATCCCTATTATAACTGTCCTAAGGATCAAATTATTAATATTTAGATAAGTAAGGAAATGTCTTCCATTTTATGTACAGGGAAAACCAGAAATAAAAGTTATGACAGATCACTTTCCTATGAATCCTCTTTTAATAAGGGAGCACCTCAGCATATCTAAACATATAGGACTGTGGATTAACATTGTCTGGTCTTAAATACTGGCTTCTAGAATAGTCGACAAACTTTATCTATTTCATTTAAAAACATTTCAGCTCATTGGTGTGGGACAATGAAAGTCCACCAATCTTTTATGAGATATATAGTTTGTGGTTGTAATTTCAGCCATTTTCCACAGAGCTTCACTGTATGAACATGGTTATAAAACTGTTTTAACTAATTTTGCATTCAGAATAATACGTACTAATTTATTGAGACTGTATAAAAAAAAAGATTTTAAAAAGATTTGATCTCAAGATATGTGATACTTTTAGTGGTGATATCTGCATTTCTAATTTGAGATGGATTTTATTTTTTAAATCTTTTTAAACTACATGACATTGTATTACATGTACATGTATATATACTCCACATAATTTCAAATTAACCAGTAAAGGAATTAACTATGTTGAATATTGTTTAATTACTGTGTCTTGCGCTGGCTAGAATATTTATCTACATGTATGTCTTTCCTTTAATTTTGAAAAACTGGAGGTTGCTGACAAAGACTGTTATTTGTCGCTGCTGTTCTAGCTAATAGTAAACTTGCTCATTTCTGTTTAGAGAAATACTGATAGTAGGTTCAATGCTTTACTGTTGTTCATACAAACTCCTGTGAAGCTTCAGTGTTTGTGTGTGTATATACATGTATACCTGTATGTGTAGTTATTAGTGCCTTATTATTAAATGCCTATGGTGTATTGTCAGTGTGCTAATTAATATAGATACTACTTTCCTGACAACTGATAAAAAGAATTATAGCACATGTATTAATAATATAGAGACTTACATACTTTTCAGCTGATGTATGTTAATTAATAATATACAGTTTCACATTCTTAGGTCTCACACCTGACTTAGTTGATAATTACATGTAGCTTGAATTTTTAAACCTTGAACCAGCAGTATCATATAGTAATTACTTTGGAATCTCACATATACACTGTAGCAGTAGCAAGTGCTCTATTTAAATTTAAATTCTGAACTTTGACATATCCATAATATATTGTGAAGCACATGCAATTCTCTGTTATTACAATTTATAAAGTGCTCTAATTTAATGTACATCTTGTACAACTTGATAAAATGATACACCAGTTAATCAAGATTCCTTTCGAAGAAGTAAAGCTATTGTTTCTTTTCTTAAGCTGGTAGTTTTTGTTTAAAAAAATAATACGTGTGACTAACACACATACAAAATACATAAGTGCAGTATACCGATGCACTAGAAAAATATTGCGATATATGCGGCAAAGTTGTCACAAGGTAGTTACAACCTTGTTACAAGGTTGTACAAGCAATGCAAGCTATTTACAAGCTAACATTTAGCTCGCGTAAGTATACCGGTTATATACCGTGCATCTCTACTTGTGTGTTAAAGTTAAACAGTTTATTTTGTTTAACAACCCTACTAGAGAACATTAATTAATCATCAGCTATTGAATGTCAAGGATTTAATAATTCTGACTAGTCTTTATGAAAGTAGTTTGATTCTTCTTAGTTACCATACATGTGTTGGGGCCCATCTTCTGAATAATTAATCTGACGAAGTATCATTGTTGATCAATTCACTTGTGTTGATTCTTGGTATTTAGCGTAATATATTTTATTAAAATTTTGATCTAGAATTTCAAGTACTAATAAGGTATTATTTAAGTAAGTACTAAGTTGAAGTCAGGTTACTTAGCAAAAATGTGTTACTACAAGTTTCAGTGACATACATACAGTTGCTGAATTCTAGTTCATTGTAAAAAATACATTTCATTAGTCAGTGGTTCAAATCTTGAAATTCAATTTTGTTATACATTTTTAGTGTTTAAAATTGTTTTAATTATTTAAATAATTTATGTAGATTTATGTTTACAGTTTATTTCTTGTGTAAAACGTTTCGTTCTATTAAAATATACATATTTTATGTTGTGTATGACCATGCTAATTAATTGTTTTGATTGTTTATTTATATTTGCTTTTTTGTTTCTATTTTGCATCTTGGCATGAGCAAGTTATTAATGTTTACTTTTGAAATTAATTACCGGTTCCTTTGTTGTACACACATAAATATCTACAGACATTATTTTTATGAAAAATAAAATGGCTGATAAAATTCAAAACAGTTGAACATTTAAATAATAATGTACAAGTATGTCACTTAAAAATTATTAATATTTTTCTAAGCATATAAACATTTTGCCAAAATTATATATAGCTTGAAAATTCAAAATATTTTTGAAACAGAACAATGCAATGTAAAATTACCATGATAATGTTCTGTAAAATTAAGTTATTTATTTTACATTCTAAACAAAAAAAGAAGACATTTTGTGGTTTTGGTAAATTCCTCCATTTGGTTATTTTCCACTGTATATAACGTGTATCAAAGACCATAATGCATGTCCAGTGTATGTACTGTCCTATTTGAGAAGGCGTATGAACAAAGTCTTGGAATAATGAACAATGTGAAGGCAACATGTGTTTGTTTTACGTAATTTAAAAACCTCCAATTACATGTACTTAACCATCTAAGACAAGTTATTAACAATTTTACCGCAAGTACATGTACCAAGTTGTTGTTAGTACCAAGTTACTGGTAGTACCAATTTATTATTAAAACTAATCTGTTACTAGTACCAATTTTTTTTTATTAGTATTGTACAATTTGACTTGAGGGTTATTACATGTACATGAACATGTAAAAAACCATCCTTCATTTAATTTCATTCACATTTTTATTTAGTAGAGCTTTTTTGAGCAAAAATATTTTCAACACTAATATATATGCCATATAAAATAATGTACTGATGTGTTATGATGTTAAAAAAGAAGTTTAAAAAGCATCAAATTCAGTAATAAACAAACAAACAAAACATTTTAAAAGAATGCAAATAAAACACCCACATTTAATATTCAAAATACATTTTGCAACTTTTATTTTATTGAAAAGATCACAGGGAAAAACATTCCTTGGAAAGGAATTAAAGTAATTAAATTAAACTAAATTAATTTAAATAAAATGCATAAATGTTATATTAACTACTGATATTAACTATCAATACTTCTTGGCACCAAGGCTAAAGTAATTTCATATTTGATTACATATTTAGACATGATGTACGTTCTGTTTTTGTCATGTTGTATATTGTATACAGGAATTGGTAATTTTGTTACTGTTGCATGTTTTCATAAAACACATGTCTCAAGATGTATTAACAAACTAAGAATTACAACAAAATAAAACATAAATGTTATTTATAATGAAAATGATAAAAGTATTAATTTTTATATATTATTTGACCTCAACTTTAAATAGATGACTGTGACCCATTGACCATTTGCTTTTAACATGATTAACATGATTAACATCTAAGTATGAAGTTTGATTAAAACATGTTTGTTCAAGGCATTGACAAGTTATGTGAGAATAATTAGGTGAGAAAACATTTCACAATTGTCGAGCTTAATCCTTGATCATATGTCAAACACAATTTAGTACAATTATAGGAATCTAAATTTCAGGATGATCAGTCTTTCACCTAAAAGACCTGAACAAATATTCAATCAGAGGAATATCTAGAAATATAACCAACCAATTATAAAACAAAATGATTTTCTCCAAGTAAAATAAAAAAATACCAAATAAATATTAAAGGTTTTATAAGGCTATACATATATATAGGTAAGTATGATTAACAATAAAAACTGGAAAAACTTGCTTTCCTTTCTAACAGAGTATATTTTTGCAGTCTAAACTGATTCAGATACTATAGTAACTGCATTGCAATTAAATATATTTTATCCAATCAACTTGCAGGATCGAACCCATGTGACAAGATTCGCTGCGGACCTGAAGAAGAGTGCAGCATAGACCGAAGTGGGGAAGCTTCCTGCGTGTGTCCACCTCCATGTGAGCCGATCGTGCGCCGCGTGTGCGGCAATGACAGCCAGACGTACGACAGTGAATGTGAACTTCATCGTCAGTCGTGTCTTAGCAAAATATATGTCACCGTGACGCACACAGGGCCCTGTGGTACGTCGTGTTGTCATTCATTCATTCATTTGTAAGGGTGGGGCAGGACGTAGCCCAGTGGTAAAGCGCTCACTTGATGCGCGGTCGGCCTAGGATCGATCCCCGTCGGTGGCCCCATTGGGCTATTTTTCGTTCCAGCCAGTGCTCCACAACTGGTGTTACAAAGGCTGTGGTATGCACGCACCTCGACTATCTAGTCTGTCTGTCCAGGACAGTGGATTAGTTGTTAGTTGGTTAGTGGTTAGTGAGAGAGAAGATGGTGTAGTGGCCTTACACCTACCCATTGAGCACGTAAGAACTCGCTCTGGGTTGGAGCCGGTACCAGGCTGTGAACCCTGTACCTACCAGCATGTAGTCCGATGGCTTAACCACTGCACTACCGAGGCCGGTGTATAGCTTACAAGCAATCAGATGGGTCTTGAGGGGAGGCAACTACCTCTTTTTAGTTATGGTCCATAAAGAGAAAAACAAGCTTACGGCATGTGACAAATTGGTATTTATAGGATATTAAACGAGCTTCCATTTCGTATCATGTTTATGTCCCAAAGTGAAATAATTTTCAGTTGTCAATGAAAATTATTTCTCAAGGAACATAAACATGATACAAAATGGTAGTGAGTTTAATATCCTATTTATTACCCATAATTGATGTTGACGTTCCTGTAAGGGTGTAGTGTATTGCACCTATAGATGATGTCACAAAGTGTTATGTCCCAATTGGCGTTCTAGTGGGACGTATCACTTTGATATGTACCAAGATATTTTTAACCAGATGGGTAATACATTCATGTTATGTGATAAGCTTATTGGTTACTTCTCATACTGTTCATCTCTTTATAAACCCTATTTTTGTTTTGATTAGGTCCGGATGTTCCCTGCAAAGACTACAAGTGTACCCATCATGCAATCTGTGTTCCACAGGATGGCAGACCAACTTGCAGGTGCCCTACCTGTTCTGAACAATATAGTCCGGTAAGTGTTCTATATCAGAACGTACAGAGAACAGCGGAATTAAATAGTGAAACAACATTATCTTAGCCTCTGTTAGATCAACTCATGTTACCTAAACCTGTTGTTTCAACCTCTGTTATCTCAACTTTTGTTACCTAAACCTGTTGCCTGATCAACCTCTGTTATATCAACATCTGTTGTCTCAACCTCTGTTACTTAAACCTGTTATCTCAACCTCTGTTACTTAAACCTGTTGTCTCAACCTCTGTTACTTAAACCTGTTGTCTCAACCTCTGTTATCTAAACCTGATATCTTAACCTCTGTTACTTAAACCTGTTGTCTCAACCTGTTATCTGAACCTGTTACTAAAACCTGTTGTCTCAATCTCTCTTATCTCAACCTCTGTTATCTAAACATGTTATCTCAACCTCTGTTATCTCAACCTATGTTATCTAAACCTGTTGTCTCAACCTCTGTTATCTCAACCTCTGTTATCTAAACCTGTTGTCTCAACCTCTGTTATCTCAAACTCTGTTATCTCAACCTGTTGTTTCAACCTATCTTATCTCAACCTCTGTTATCTAAACCTGTTGTCTCAACCTCACTTATCTCAACCTCTGTTATCTAAACCTGTTATCTCAACCTGTGTTACTTAAACCTGTTATCTCAACCTCTGTTATCTAAACCTGTTGTCTCAACCTATCTTATCTCAATCTTTGTTATCTAAACCTGTTGTCTCAACCTCTCTTATCTCAACCTATGTTATCTAGACCTGTTGTCTCAACCTGTTATCTCAACCTCTGTTATCTAAACCTGTTGTCTCAACCTATCTTATCTAAACCTGTTGTCTCAACCTCTCTTATCTCAACCTCTGTTATCTAAACCTGTTGTCTCAATCTATCTTATCTCAACCTCTGTTATGTAAACATGTTGTCTCAACCTGTCTTATCTCAACCTCTGTTATCTAAACATGTTATCTCAACCTCTGTTACCTAAACCTGTTGTCTCAACCTCTTTTATCTTAACACCTGTTGTCTTAACCTCTCTTGTCTTAATCTCTGTTATCTCAATCTGTCATCTCAACCTTTGTTATCTTAAACCTCTTATCTCAACCTATATGTAATTAAAAACAGATCTAAAAATCGTTTCAGTATTTTATTTTACAAAATGTTTTAATCAAAACCATTTTCCGTAACTAGACCAAATTAAACTGCTACGTAGTAGAGATGGGGAGAATGGTGAGATGGGGCATGGACACTGAGGTGCTGTTTAAAACAATGAGTACATTTTTTCTGTTTGTTATTTCATTTTCAGATTTGCGGTAAAAATGGCATTTCATATGAAAGTGAATGCAAATTAAGACAGGAAAATTGTGAGAGAAAAACAAATGTGAAGATAAAACACAGAGGAACATGCAGTAAGTTGTCATTAGTTACATTATAAATTATTGATGTTTCATCTACTCAATGGTAAATGAATGAATGAATTAATGTTTATCAACACCTCAACATTATACAAAATAATATTTTCTGAAATGTATGACCAAAATGTTTTTGATTTGTTTTTAATTTTCCGAATCTTTAACACAATATGTCCTGTTTTGTAATGAACATTGTCGCTTATCACCATCTATTTAGACTATACATATTAGTTATATTTAGACTATACATATTAGTTATATTTAGACTATACATATTAGTTATATTTAGTTATAAGTATTTAGAGGATAATAACACTATGTTGCATTGTTAACTATAAATTGGATTTTGCCATCACCATCATAATCTTCACGATTATTGTTGTCATCATCATCACCATCATCATCATTATCACCACCACCACCATCATCATCACCACCACCACCATTATCACCATTGTCATCACCATCACCACCACCACCACCACCACCACCACCACCATCACCACCACCACCACCATTATCACCATTGTCATCACCACCACCACCACCACCACCATCATCACCATCATCACCATCATCATCATCACCAAGACCACCACCATTATCACCATCATTATCATCATCACCATCGCCACCACTATCATCATCATTACTATCACCACCATCACCACCATCACCATCATCACCACCATCATTATCACCACCACCACCACCATCATCATAACATAATCATCATCACCACCACCATCATCACCATCATCATCATCATCACCATCACCACCACCACCACCACCATCATCATCATCATCATCATCACCACCACCACCACCACCATCGTCATCACCATCATCGCCACCACCATCATCACCATCACCACCACCATCGCATCATCACCATCATCATCACCATCACATTATCATCATCATCATCATCATTACCATCATCAACATCATCACCATCACATCATCATCATCACCATCACCACCATCATCATCACCATCATCATCATCATCATCATCATCATCATCATCATCATCATCATCATCATCACCACCACCACCACCACCATCATCACCATCATCATCACCACCACCATCACCATCACCATCACCACCATCATCATCACCATCTCATCATTGTTACTGTTATATTTTTCAGACCAGTGTGAGAATGTCCGATGTGAATTTTACTCTATCTGTGAAAGCGATGGAAGCCAAACCGAATGTGTTTGTCCAAATGATTGTGTTGATGTAAGTTGATTGCCATGGTGATTATTGTAACAGTTGTTTTTGTGTCTACTAATTCAGTAACGGAAGTCGATGATCTGACAGACATGCTTTACTTTCTATATATTGGTCAAATTAAAGTGAAAACAGTGGCGGATGTAGAAAATCCATTTAGGGAGCTAGGCCCCAATGACATATGGCCAAAGGCCACAAACATTCACAAAGGGATTTCTCAGATTCTCCAAAATAAAATCATAATATTTAGGGGTGGTTGGCCCCTGGGTCCCCTTACTGGAGAACACATGACAAGATGATGAAAACTGTTCACAAATTATGCTGAAATATTGTTGTGATCTCATTCTTACATATCTCCTGCCTTTAAAAAACAAACAGTGTGGGGGTGGGGGGGTGGGGGGAAGTAAACTTAAAATTTAAAGGGACATTCCTGAGTTTGCTGCATTGTAAGATGTTTCCGATAAGCGAAATATTTCTGCGATTAAACTTACATATTAAATATATTTTCTTCTTTAGAATATCAGTGTATGTATATTCAATGTGTTTTTGGCCGTCTTAATATTTGTAAGAAGCCCAAACTGGATTTTGTCTTCAAATAATTTCATACGTACGAAAAAATACATTTTAGGAAATAAATTGAAATTTAACCTACATGTAGTACAAATAGTAGAATGAACAAAAACATGTTTAATATACAGCCACTACTATTTTATGCAGAAAAATATATTTTATATGTAATTACAATCGTTAAAATTAAGGTCTCTGTTAGTTCATAACATCTTAAAAATTGCAGCAAACTAAGGGATGTCACTTTAAGGCACAATTAAACCCTAATTATCACAGCTTTCGTATAATTATTTCAGTCATGTACACATTACTGAAATCTTGTTGCTTAAATTATTAAAATTTGTCAAGTACAGTATGTTTCAGGTCATTTTGGTTTTTGCATTAGTTCCAAGTTAATTTAATTCAAAGTGGAAAATATAAAATGTGCACAATGCATACACCTCAGAAACTAGGAACAGTGACTTTAAATGTATTGTTTCAGTGATAATATTGCTGACAAAAATATGGTTGAACTTTTAAAATCAATTATTGATGGTAATATTGATGCTTCAGTAACTCCTCGCCACCACATTTAACCTGTTCAGTCCTAGGACAAAACGGTTTCATATTAATGGATAATACACCGAAGAAACTTTGGTGCCGAAGGGTTAAACTGCAGCAAAGCATCCAAAAAAAATTCATCTGTTACAATGTTTTCTCATTGCCTCTCTCTTGATTCTGTCAGACACTGAGTTCGGTACTTACGACACTGTAGCCGCTCTCGTATTGATCTCGTTAGCACCTCTCAATGGGTTTCTACACGAAAGCCTCAAATCCCCTTAAGACTCCCCGAAGACCCAACAGAACCACTTTAGCTAATGCACATCTGTGTGGGACATCCTTGAAGATGTGTGCTCAAGCATTGCAGTGCCTCATTAGGCTGCCTTAAATACCCCGTTTTTATCTCGTTTTATTGAAATTCCTCCATTGGATTTGTGAGCACCATCATTCCAAGTTTTCATGAGGCTAACTTAACCTGTTAGAACGTTTATCTTTTACTGGCCATGGTAGCATATTGGTTAAGCTATGTTATTTCTAGTCCTCATGAATATCACTTAAACAACCTATTTTAAGGGGTTTTTTTTACTGGCCTTGGTAGCATGGTGGTTAAGAATTATTCCAAGTCTTCATGAGGCTTTGGTTTTTTTTATTGGCCATGGTAGTGTAGTAGTTAAGAATCCTTCCAAGTTTTCATGAGGCTTTGGTGTTTTTTATTGGCCATGGTAGTGTAGTAGTTAAGAATCCTTCCAAGTCCTCATGATGCTAATTTAAACAACCACTTTTTACTGTATCTTTCACTGGCCGTCATAGGGTAATAATTTAAATATTATTCCAAGGTCTCATTTAAGGCAAGCTTAAACAACCTATTTTGACTTTGTGTTTTACCAGCCTTGTTAATGTAGTGGATAAGCATTTGGGTTTAGAGTCATGACATATACATGTATTGACACACCAATCACCCACCCACTCACCCATCAAAGTCTCTTTTGACTTTGTCTTTTACCAGCCTTGTTAACACAGTGTTACCAGCCTTGTTAACACAGTGGATAAGCATTTGGGTTTAGAGTCATGCCATATACTGACACACCAATCATCCACCCACCCACCCATCAAGTATTCAGAGCCAGTAGGAACCACAGTATGATGTCGGAGGTGCTTACAATCATTTGTAGATCTATGTCTGAGATGTACACAGTCATTGTATTATTGCTAGATGTCAGATTTATAAACAGTTATTATATTACATGTATTACTTGTACAGGTGGATGCCAAGGTGTGTGGGAGTGATGGACGGACATACCTGAATGAATGTGAACTGAAAGTAGCGGCGTGCCGAGACAAGAAGTTCATCTCCATAACATCCATTGGAGATTGTGGTATGTACACATACTTTCATTCCAGGATTGCCTAATTTGAATAAAACTAAATATTTTTAAAACTTTATTTATGACATGATAAATTCATTCATCACATTTCTAATGTTAACAACACTTGTTTAAGTTCCATGCATAGATAAAATCTGTCATTATGTCTAGACTCGAGACTCTAATAGAATCTGAGACGTGAACGTCATGGCAGTGCTATACAAACTGTATGTGTGTGACATCATTACAGATTGAGTCTGAACTCTAAAAGATTTATAAGCACGAGCCTTGCTCTGCTATACATGTTCATATAACTCATTTTTAGTTTTAATAGCATTTGTTTAAGTTCCATGTATAAATGAAATTTATGTCTAGTTTTAAAGAGACAGACCCTAGTTTTAACCCGTGAACATTAACATTAAGTGTAATTATCTACAAACCTAGTTTTAGCCCATGAAAATGCACACTAAGTTAATCTACAAACCAGTAAAACATTTGGATAAAGTTACATTTGAGTGAAACATGAGTCTGTGACTTTGAAATAGTGAAATACCCTCTAAAAATAGACTAAAACTCGACTCCATAACTGTTATTTCTCAGACTTTTTAAAAAATATGAGAAATGCATTTTGTGATATTAAAAACACCAGGATGACCAAAAACACTTCGAATGTACGGAACTTGATGATGTAAACCATAAATTCTAAGTAAAGTATGATTTTAGTTATCAAAAATGGCTATAATAGTCAAAAATATGCCTTAGTGTTAAAAAACTAGGGTATGTCCCTTTAATACAACTACTAAAACCAAACCACATGTCTTTCAGATTCGTGTGCCGACAAGGTGTGTAAGTACGGTGCTAAGTGCGAGCACGGCACGTGTCTGTGTCCCATCCTGTGTCCAACCATCCATGAACCGATCTGCGCCAGCGACGGCCGGACGTACTCCAACGAGTGCGAGATGCGGAGGACGGCGTGTTCGCGGCAGTCTGACCTGTACGTGGTGCGCAGCGGAGAGTGCGACGATGACGGGATAGAGATGTCCGGGTCAGGAGGTAAACTTTGTCATCACATCGTTGTGCTGGTGTAGTTGTGTTGGTGTAGTCGTGTTGTCTTGTTATTGTTATTGTTGTGTTGTTGTAGTTGTATTGCTGTAGTCGTGTTGGTGTAGTTGTGTTGTCTTGTTGTTGTTATTGTCGTGTTGTTGTTGTGTCTGTCATCTGGTTGGTAATCACCATTTTTGCAATTGAATGTATGAATTAATTACTTCTAAATTATGGCAGCCCCAATCCCATGGCTAGTGATATTTAATGTTGGGCTAGGAAATAACTAATATTTCATTGCCCAATGGCTAGTAGTCCTGTTATTGTTGTTGTGTTGTATCAGTCATCTGGATGGTGATCACAAGTTTGAAATTGAATGTATGGATTCATTACTTCTAAATTATGGTAGCCCCACTCCCATGGCTAGTGATATTCAATGTTGGACTAGGAAATAATTAATATCTCATTGCCCAGTGGCTAGTAGTCCTGTTATTGTTGATGAGTCAGTCATCTGGTTGGTGATCACAAGTTTGCAATTGAATGTATGGATTCTAGATTATGATTGCCCCACTCCCATGGCTAGTGTTATTCCCTGTTGGACTAGTAAATAACTAATATTTCATTGCCCAATGGCTAGTAGTCCTGCTGTTGTTATGTCAGTCATAAGTTTGCAATTGAATGTATGGATTCATGGATTCTAGATTATGATTGTCCCACTCCCATGGCTAGTGATATTCAATGTTGGGCTAGTAAATAACTAATATTGCATTGCCCAACGGCTAGTGAAAACAAAAGTTGTCAAATGCTGCATTTAAATCTATTTTGTAAATATGTATATCCTGTCCCACCAGATCTAAGGGTTTTTAAGCTATCTCCTGCTTTGTGTCATATTTGATTATTCCTATTAGTAAAATTATATTTACTTAAAAAGTATTTTGGATAACATTTTCCAGCTTTATAAAGAGCACATTTTGTGGTCATCAAGTTGTTTGGGGTGGGGGAAAGCACAGTCATCTTCACTTCCTGTAGGCCAATTCAAGTATGAAACAACTTGAAAATGCCATTATTTTTCACTTGTGGTCACTTCTGTAAATTGTCTGTGTGTCTGTCTGTGTGTCTGTCTGTCTGTCTGTCTATTTGCTGAATGTTGAGTGTTCAAGTCTTGTTCTTGTAAAACATACATATGTTGTAAAGTATCGTTCCCATGCAGTCAAACCTACTAAAAACATCACTTGTTATTAAGGGCACATTAATTTTGAACTATTTGTCTATAAAAATTGCATATATTTTAACCTTATATAAAGACCACTTTAAAATGCTTGTTGTTTCATTGATGTCCATTACAGGCAGGTTTGACTGGCATGTACATTGTTCTCTTCATCTAACATTAGCTACAAAAAGTTATTGTCCCTTTAAAAACATTCACAAAAACCACTGAAGGTAGCTAAAATTAACTGAAGAGATGCATACGGTACTCTATATTTTTATGTTTGTAGTCTTTAATTGTGTTACTGGTGGTTATAGTTTTGTCACAAGTTATTTATTGTATGCACAATTTGTTTTTATTATTATTAAAAAAAGATTTTTATATATTTTTTGATAGTTTCTTATTTTATTACACATTTTGGAGCTTTCTCCGTTTTCACTTCATTATTATTATTGTTATTATTATTATTATTATTTTTTTATGAGGGGTTAACAGTGAAGATAGGGATAGAGGAAAGATTTTACTTCATTATTTAGGTATTTCGTTTAAAGAAATTTATTATTTTGAAATAATTCACTATGAGTGCACAGGAAGCAGAAGGCGAAGACATTAATGGAATATAACTGATTGTTCCCATCTTTTCCTTTGGTGGGTGTTGGCGCGGTTGGGGGAGGCATCACTCAAATAAATTACCATTTGGAGGAAAAGGTTACTGTGACGGAGCTAGCAAACAAAAGGTGATGACACTGGTGGAACAAGAATGATTAGTTGCTGCTTCATTCTCTTCCTGTGTTCCACCATCTGCGGCAGTGTGGTCCCAGGGGAGTTTGTGGACTTTCAGATAACAGAAGTTTTTAGGAGTATAGCCCGTCATTTGTGTGTTATCTATCACTTTTCATCTACTTCTCATTTCGTTATGGAAGCAGGTTGTGACTTGGTAGTTGAGTAGTCAGCTGAAGTCTTACGACCTAAAGACTTAATCTTGATCTATAGACTTAATCTCGATTGGTAGATGGAACCATTTTTTTGTTTCCATTCCAAAGTTAACCATTTCTGTTTACTGGGAAAAGTTTAAAGTTTGTTTTGTTTAACGACACCACTAGAGCACATTGATTAATTAATCATCGGCTACTGGACGTCAAACATTCGGTAATTCTCACACGTAGTCATCATAGGAAACTCGCTATATTTTTCCTAATGCAGCAAGGGATCTTTTATATGCATTTTCCCACAGACAGGAAAGCACATACCTCAGCCATTGACTAGTTATGGTGCACTGGTTGGAATGAGAAAAAACCCAGTCAGTTGTATGGATCCACCAAGGTGGTTCGATCCTATGATGTAAGCACATCAGCTGAGCACTCAAAGGACTGAGCTAAATCCTGCACTGTTTATATGCATATATACAAATCCATTTTAACAGTTTGCAGCTGTTCTGACTGTTTCTCCTCCATTGATCTGCACTGTACTTGCCCGATGCCACACTTCGCAATGATCTTTTTGAGGTTCAGTCCAGTCGACTACTGTACACACATGCTAAATATTGCATACAAAGATGAATTCCATATATTCAGTGGCAATGAAGGTGGCAATCTTTGTCAGTTAACATAAGTCACTGTACACACATGCTAAATAGTGCATACAAAGATGAATTCCATACATTCAGTGGCAATGAAGGCGGCAATCTTTGTCAGTTAACATAGTCACTGTACACACATGCTAAATAGTGCATGCAAAGATGAATTCCATAAATTCAGTGGCAATGAAGGTGGCAATCTTTGTCAATTAACATAAGTCACTGTACACACATGCTAAATAGTGCATGCAAAGATGAATTCCATAAATTCAGTGGCAATGAAGGTGGCCATCTTTGTCTGTTAACATATAAGTGACTATCAGGGTTTGTAGCAGTCCTTCAAAGTCTTTGAATTTGAAAACATTATTTTCAGGTCTTTGAAAGTCTTTGAATTGTAATAATTAAGTCTTTAAAAGTCTTGAAAATCTCACAAATCATAGCCAAAGCAATGATGATATCTTTTACAGCTGCATACACTTGATACTTTACAGTTACAAGGTTTAATCTGTCATGATGCATGCAAAAAAAAAAAAAAAAGTTTTTTACCATGAACAGCAACATAAACAAACTGATTTGGTATTTTTATCACATTCTATTGTCTTTGACCGTTGTGTAAAAGTCTTTGAAAGTCTTTGAATTTGTTTGGTCTATAAGGCTATGAACTGTGACTATGGGCTGACTATCTACATGCTGCTTTAGTAAACACTGGTTATATATAACTTGCCTCAGTGGCATAGTGGTAAGCCTTGAGACTTAAGTTTGGATGCTTGCAGCAAGTTTGCTTATACATGGCATGCCTACATTTAGAGCTTTCTTGGGATTTGCCCATTTTTGATAGTCATGGCCCTTGAACTTAGACATTAGAAGGATTTAGAAGTGCTTGCATTGCAGGATCAAATCACCTTGGTGGATCCATTCAGCTGATTGTTTTTTTTTCTCCAAAGGCCATGTTATGTGCTTTCCTGTCTGCATTAGGCAAAATGTAGCGGGTTTCCTTTGATGACTACGAGTCCGAATTACCAAATGTTTGACATTTAATAGTCGATGATTAATTAATCAATGTGATCTAGTGGTGTCGTTAAACAAAACAAACTTTCTTTGTTTGAACTTCAGAGATGTGAAAATTTGTTTGGCAAATTTCCTCAATGTTCCAGTCAAATGCCACAATGCCATGACAATTAAACAATATCATAGCCAAACTGTCCATGCCTTATTTTGCATGTTAGTAATTGTTTATCATATTTACCGGCCTCGGTGGTGTTGTGGTTAGGTCATCGGTCTACAGGCTGGTAGGTACTGGGTTCGGATCCCAGTCGAGGCATGGGATTTTTAATCCAGATACCGACTCCAAACCCTGAGTGAGTGCTCTGCAAGGCTCAATGGGTAGGTGTACACCACTTGCACCGACCAGTGATCCATAACTGGTTCAACAAAGGCCATGGTTTGTGCTATCCTGCCTGTGGGAAGCGCAAATAAAAGATCCCTTGCTGCTAATTGGAAAGAGTAGCCCATGTAGTGGCAACAGCGGGTCTCCTCTCAAAATCTGTGTGATCCTTAACCATATGTCTGACGCCATATAACCGTAAATAAAATGTGTTGAGTGCGTCGTTAAATAAAACATTTCTTTTTTTGCCCCAAAATATCTCCACTGGTCTAGGCCACAATGACCTTGCCCTTTTATTAGTCAAATTCAAGTCCTATGCATTGTGGCTGGGATGACATCGTCTGCTAAATCTGCTGAAATTTTTTAATCAAATTATTTAAAAACATTATTTTAAGAGATCATATATTTTGGTGGGGTGAAGAGTGTTAATGGCATTGAATATGTTTTTAAAGATGTTGATAAAAATATCCCTTGCAAAATCTTAATTTGTTTTAAATGTACATTTTTAGGGGGAGGGAGTGGGTAGTGAAAAGGTAGTACTTTCGGTACGCTTGTAAGAATGTTATTGAGTCATTGTTCCGAAGGAACCATTATTGTATAATAATTGTATAATACTTGTATTATTATTGTATAATAATTGTATAATAGTATGGAAAACAGTACACAGTTCTTGTTCCACCATCATCATATATTCCGCTCATCTTGTCATATGGTTCTAAAATGGCCATATTGTGGTTGCCATGCACTCCTCAAAGAGCTATTTTTAGATGGGTTTTAGTGGTGATTCCATACTGTGGTTGCCAGGTACTCCTCAAAGAGCTATTTTTAGATGGGTTTAGTGGTGATTCCATACCGTGGTTGCCATGCACTCCTTAAAGAGCTATTTTTAGATGGGTTTAGTGGTGATTCCATGCTGTCGTGTGATGAGTCGACGTGCCGGTTTGGAGGGAAGTGCGTGCTGGACGGCGATGAACTCTACAAGTGTACCTGTAACTTTAACTGTGCCGCTGTCAGGTGAGTGTGTTTGTATTGTGCTTTTGCCCTTTACACTTAGTGGGGGGATCTAGCTCAGTTGGTAGTGTCCTTGCATGAGATGCTTTGGTTGCAAGGTCAAACCTCCTCGGTGGACACATTCTCTGATTGGGTTTTTACCATTTCATCCAATGCCCCCAAGACTGCTATATCAAAGGCTATGGTATGTACTGTCCTGTTTTTGTGGGAAAGTGCACATAAAAGATGCCTCGCTACTAATAGAAAATGTAGAGGGATTTTTCTGATGACTACAAAACAAAATATCCATCCATCTGTCCATCTATGCATCCATCCATATGTCCATCCATATGTCCATCCATCCATCCATCCATCCATCCATCCATACATCCATCCATCCGTCAGTCCGTCCATCCATCCATCCATCCATCCATCCATAACATCCATCCATAACATCCATCCATCCATCCATCCATCCATAACATCCATCCATCCATCCATCCATCCATCCGTCTGTCCATCTGTCCATCCATCCATCCATAACATCCACCAATCCATCCATAACATCCATCAATCCATCCATTCATCCAAAGACCACCAAAAACCCAAACATCCACCCAGCCAAACCCACCCATCCCATCCCATCCCATCCATCCCATCCATCCATTCATCCATCCATCCATCCATCCATCACATCAATCCAGCAATCCAACAATCCATTCTTCAATCCTTCGATTCTTCAATCCGTCCATGTATTGACACCCTGCCAGTTCACTAATCACCTACCCACCCATTTCTAAAAGCACCAATTCCACTAAAATCTTACACAGTTACTTAAAAGCATCAAAATTAGATATACATGTAGTATTAATTTATTAACAAATAAATTCTTGCACTTTTATCGAAAGACAAAATGCCAAAAATATTTATGTACCAAAGATCCAAGTCTGTGATATTAATCACCGCTGCCTGCAAGTTGATTGGTTGATTGCAGTCTGTGTCTGCCACTTGATTGGATAAAGGCAATTTTTGTGGCTGGGGGATTGATCTGTTGCTTATGAGGGTTGTCAGTTTGACATTTGTTACGGAAACATTGACGTAGTTCTGGAAATTACAGCCTCTTTGTTGTCACTGTATGGTGTTTGAAATAGTCTGTTTGGGCAGCCCATGGCAATTATGTTCAGCCCACCCAAGACTGTGTTCTTTTCTGTGTAAATTTAGTTTGATTACATACAAAAAACATCATTTCCTAGGAGATGCTAAAAAACAATGAAATTGATGGAAAAAAAGAATAATGCATGAGTACCCAATGGAGACAATTTATCTTACAATGAGTGGTTGCCAAATGGATACAAGCGAAAGCGAATTAAATACTTTTGGAAACCACAAGTTGTAAGATGAATCATTTCCAATGGGTGCTTGTGTTTATTTTATGTCTTATACACCCTTAAAAAGTCATTTTTAATATAGTTTAACAGGAAAACAGTGAACAACAAGCTTCAACATTAGATCGAGAGTGTTTAAATTAATAATGTTATAGACATAAATGACATATTAAAATGATGTCATCCGGTTATGGTTACTCGGGACACTTGGGTCATGACCTTATAACAGCTAATCACAAGTCTCAGAAGTGATCTCCAACATATGTCAGAGATATTGGAACATATGTTGGTGATCTTGGAACATATGTTGGTGATATTGGAACATATGTTGGTGATATTGGAACATATGTTGGTAATATTAGAACATATGTCGGTGATCTTGGAACATATGTCTGCGATCTTGGAACATATGTCTGCGATCTTGGAACATATGTTGGTGAACTTGGAACATATGTCTGCGATCTTGGAACATATGTCTGCGATCTTAGAACATATGTCTGCGATCTTGGAACATATGTCAGAAATACTGGAACATATGTTGGTGATCTTGGAACATATGTCAGAGATATTGGAACATATGTTGGTGATCTTGGAACATATGTTGGTGATATTGGAACATATGTTAGTGATATTGGAACATATGTTGGTGATATTGGAACATATATTGGTGATATTGGAACATATGTTGGTGATCTTGGAACATATGTCAGAGATATTGGAACATATGTTGGTGATCTTGGAACATATGTTGGTGATCTTGGAACATATGTCTGTGATCTTGGAGCATATGTCTGTGATCTTGGAGCATATGTCTGCAATCTTGGAAAATATGTCTGCGATCTTGGAACATATGTCTGCAATCTTGGAACATATGTTGGTGATCTTGGAATATATGTTTGCGATCTTGGAACATATGTCTGCGATCTTGGAACATATGTTGGAGATCTTGGAACATATGTTGGAGATCTTGGAACATGTTGGCGATCTTGGAACATATGTAGAAGATCTTGGAACCTATGTAGAAGATCTTGAAACACATGTTTGAGATCTTGGAACACATGTTTGCGATCTTGGAACATATGTCGGAGATTTTGGAACATGTTGGAGATCTTGGACAAATGTTAGAGATCTTGGGACATACACATGTATGTTGGAGATTTTGGAACATATGTTGGCAATCTTGGAACATATGTTGGCGATCTTGGAACATATGTTGGCGATCTTGGAACATATGTAGAAGATCTTGGAACATATGTTTTTGATCTTAGAACATATCTTTGCGATCTTGGAACATATCTTTGCAATCTTGGAACAAATGTTTGCGATCTTGGAACATATGTTGGAGATCTTGGAACAAATGTTGGAGATCTTGGAACATATGTTTGCTATCTTGGAACATATGTAGAAGATCTTGGAACCTATGTAGAAGATCTTGAAACACATGTTTGAGATCTTGGAACACATGTTTGCAATCTTGGAACATATGTTGGAGATTTTGGAACATGTTGGAGATCTTGGACAAATGTTAGAGATCTTGGAACATACACATGTATGTTGGAGATCTTGGAACATATGTTTGTGATCTTGGAACATATGTTGGAGATCTTGGAACATATGTTAGCGATCTTGGAACAAATGTTCAAGATCTTGGAACATATAGTTAAATGGCTTTAAATTGTAGTGAATATAACAGAAATTTAATTATTCTTGTTTGGAAAAACATACAAGTCTCAAAAGACTGAGAAAAAAACAATGCACACAAATAAACCAAGACTTTTATTAGATAATTTTGTCATTGATCTTTCAAGAAAAAACATGTGTATGTTAAAAAAGTCCAATCATATGATCCACTATAAACTTTGTTTTATTCCTGTTGAAACTATCAGGAAAAGCATTAAGAACTATAAGAAAAAAATGGAGAAAACATACAAGTCTCAAAAGACTGGAAAAAACAATACATACAAATAAACCAAGAATTGTATTAGATAATTTTATCATTGACCCCTTGAGAAAAACTGTGTGCGTATGTTGACTAAGTCGAATCATACGATCCCCACCAGACTTTGTTTTATTGATTTAAACTGCTAGACTGATGCTCACATTTTGAAAACAGACAATGTGGCTGCTAAATATTGAAAAACCTGTCTGAGTGGAACCAAGGATCCAGGAAGTTAATTGTATTTTGTGCGAAAGCGTGTGTACAATTTGTAACATGATTAGTCGCCAGTGCATTCAAAGGTGTGCAGGGTCTTGTCTCCATGGCAACCTCCAGTCTCTAGCTCATTAAGAGCTGAAAAAAGATTTAATAAATGACAGTATTTTAATTTCTTGACATCATAAATCTTTTTTCTCTTCTTTTTTTTTAATCCTTGTTTTACTACATGTAAAGTGAGCAAGAGAATAAATCATGTTTAATGTAATATTCTTGGAGTTCATAAGTCAGGACTTCAGAACTTTTTTAAAATCCACTAGCCATGGAATCAGTGATTTAAAAAATTTACTAGCCACAATTAAAAATTCACTAGCGCTACTTTTCTTTAAGTTAATAAAATTTTACTAAAATATAGTAATAATCAGATATGTCGCCTAAACACTCACATTGGGGGTGGGGTGGGGTCAGGTTATTCATATTTACAAAACAGATTTTAACTGCAACATTTGACAAAAACAAATTTCACTAGCCATCGGGCATGGCAATAATAGTTATTTACTAGCCCAACATTGAATATCACTAGCCACGGGAGTGGGGCTACCAGAATCTAGAAGCCCTGATAATTGTTGCTGGTAGGTACTGGGTTCGGATCCAAATCGAGGCATGGTCTATCTATATAGTGCCTCTTTATAGGAGAACAGCCATGCGTGAGGAGATCCTTTAGTGGACAGTTTTGCATCCTTCATGCAATGCTTAAAAGAATACTGGCACTCCCACACTAGGGTTGTTGTTTTTTAAATCAAAACTCAAACATTGGAATAAACAGAGCCATGCACATGCACTCATGAATCACACCGGCCTCGGTGGCATCGTGGCAGGCCATCGGTCTACAGGCTGGTAGGTACTGGGTTCGGATCCCAGTCGAGGCATGGGATTTTTAATCTAGATACCGACTCCAAACCCTGAGCGAGTGCTCCGCAAGGCTCAATGGGTAGGTGTAAACCACTTGCACCGACCAGTGATTCAACAAAGGCCATGGTTTGTGCTATCCTGCCTGTGGGAAGCGCAAATAAAAGATCCCTTGCTGCTAATCGGAAAGAGTAGCCCATGTAGTGGCGACAGTGGGTTGCTCAAAATCTGTGTGATCCTTAACCATGTGTCTGACGCCATATAACCATAAATAAAATGTGTTGAGTGCGTCCTTAAATAAAACATTTCTTTCTTTCATGAATCACTGTCAAAAGCTTTTTTCAGACCTCTCAAGAGAAAATATCTTGAGGAATATGAAAAGAATTGTAACTCCTTGTACTGAATTAAGTGATTATTGACCAGTAGCTGCATGGGCTTGGAGCAGACCATCCCATGAAATAAATCAAAGAGAATTATTAATTTCTTAGATAATGAAGATCCATTACCATATCAAGCAGGGTTTCTGCCAGAGGGTAAAATGGGTATGGCGCCATAAAATAAATTTACTCTTAACATTACTGTATGATTTTCTTAACCCTCACCCTAATCGTAACCCATGTTCTTTCTGGGGGAGCCCCCCCATACCCTGTGTTGAATATGGTTGCATTCAATTCCATAGTGCCATACCCAAAAATTTCTTTCTGGCAGAAACACTGTCAAGCCGTGATATTTAATCCATTTTATAGCACTTTTTTTTTAATTTACATGCTAAAGGGATCTAAAAATTATTACTCTTCTTGAATTACATGTAGTCTTAGAGGGTCCCATTGGGCTATTTCTTGTTCCAGCCAGTGCACCATGACTGGTATATCAAAGGCTGTGGTATGTGCTATCCTGTCTGTAGGATGGTACATATAAAAGATCCCTTGCTGCTAATGGAAAAAAATGTAGCAGGTTTCCTCCTGAGACTATATGTCAAAATTACCAAATGTTTGACATCCAATAGCCGATGATTAATAAATCAATGTGCTCTAGTGGTGTCGGTAAACAAAACAAACTTCAACTCTTTTTTATCCAATAGTCAATGTTTAATAAATCAATGTGCTCTAGTTGTGTCGTTAAACAAAACAAACTTTAACATTCTTGAACTAGTCATTTCATTTCAACTTATTTTCGTGCTTATATCCAATTAAGGTTCAAGCATGCTGTCCTGGGCACACACCTCAGCTATCTGTACTGTCTGTCCAGAACAGTTGTTTAGTTGTTAGTTGGTTAGTTGTTAGTTGTTAGTTGTTAGTGGTTAGTGAAAGAGAAGATGGTGTAGTGATCTTACACCTACCCATTGAGTCATTAAAACTCGCTCTGGGTGGGAGCCGGTACCAGGCGGTGAACCCTGTACCTACCAGCCTGTAGTGTGATGGCTTAACCACACCACCGAGACCAGTCTGAACTAGTGTTGGGGACCCAGAGTGATTAACTCCCTTTAATCAGTGAAGTCTGCTAGGGGTTGTGTATTATATATTGTGCTAATCTTTCATGTTTTTATAACAGTTTATTATGTAATGCATTTTTCAGGCATTTGAAATTATACCTTACCTTATTATATCATAATTATATATTACTGTTGTTGTATTTTGTTAGGTCCCCGGTGTGTGGATCTGATGGCAGGACGTACGGGAACAAATGCCATCTCAAGTTCGAGTCCTGCCAGACACAGAAAGAAATTAGCATACAGATCATGGACAACTGTGATAGTACGTATTATGTCACTTTGAAATATATTCAGGGCGGGGTCTTGTTCAGTCAGTACAGCACGTACCTTGACTCCCATGGTGGACACTATATCTGATTCTTAAAATATAATTAAAGTTAAGTAAACTGTTTTAATCATCAAGATATAATTACTGTGAAAATATAATTAAAATTAATTGAATTCTGTTTTAGTTGTCAAGATATAAAATTGAGTAAATTGTTTTCAGACCTCTACATGAAAGAACTTGAGTGCAGTGATTAATTGCTCCCCTAATATAGATTTTGGGGAGCCATTTAAGGTAATACCATCTTGTTATCATATAAATTTACATGCTATGGGGAGCTAAAAATTATTTTCCCTGAACCAGTTTCAGAGGAGTGATGAGGAGCAAGAATAATGGCTCCCCTTAAAGGCCGAGGTCTGTGTTTTAGTTGTCATAATGTAATTAAAATTAAGTAAACTGCACATGTAATGTAATTAAAATTAAGTAAACCACATGTGCAATGCAATTAAAATTAAGTAAACTACATGTGTAATGTAGTTAAAATTAAGTAAACTACACATGTAATGTAAATAAAATTAAGTAAACTACATGTGTAATGTAATTAAAATTAAGTAAACTACATGTACACATGTAATGCAATTAAAATTAAGTAAATAACATGTGCAATGAAATTAAAATTAAGTAAACTACATGTGTAATGTAATTAAAGTTAAGTAAACTCTTTCAGTTATCAAGATATATATGTATAATTAAGTAAACTACATGTGTAATGTAATTAAAATTAAGTAAACTACATATGTAATGCAATTAAAATTAAGTAAATGACATGTGCAGTGAAATTAAAATTAAGTAAACTACACATGTAATGTAATTAAAGTTAAGTAACTCTCTTTCAGTTATCAAGATATATATGTATAAATAAGTAAACGATGTAATGTAATTAAAGTTAAGTAAACTACATGTATCTTTCAGTTATAATTAAGTAAATTACATGTGTAATGTAATTAAAGTTAAGTAAACTACACATGTAATGTAATTAAAGTTAAGTAAACTCTCTTTCAGTTATCAAGATATACATGTATAAATAAGTAAACTGTGTATAATGTAATTAAAGTTAGGTAAACTGTGTAATGTAATTAAAGTTAAGTAAACTCTCTTTCAGTTGTTGGTTCTGAGGAGCCCTGTGATGGGAGCCCACCTCTGATCAACCCAGCGACAGGCCACGATTATAAGTGTAGCAGCTCTGGTAAGGGCTGCCCTGCTTCCAGCTACTGTGACAGTGAATTTAAGAAGTGTTGTCGAGAAGGTATGTATTATTTTCTTTTTCATGGCAGCTTTCACTTTAGAAAGGACAGAGTGTTTAAAATAATAGATTTTTATGTGAAATATATTCTTAATCCAAAATGTCCATGCCTAACAAAAAAAAATTCCTTTCTTTCCCCTACATACATAAAATGTACAAATAAGTATGTAATTTCAGTCTTCCATAATTTCTGTTCTAAAATTTGACCTAAATTAATTTCAATCTTCTATAATTTCAACTATTCAAACAATTTCATACAAATTAATTTTTATTTCAGCTACTGCTATTTTAGGAAATATTTTTTTTCTTCAAAATTTTGATTAGCACCAATTTGAAAATTGATTACCAGATAGTATTTAACATTTTAATGTTGTAGAGTGATCTCTAAAACTTTCATAGTAAATCATGACATGATGATCAATAATATAACCGGCCTCGGTGGCGTCGTGGTTAGGCCATCGGTCAACAGGCTGGTAGGTACTGGGTTCGGATCCCAGTCGAGGCATGGGATTTTTAATCCAGATACTGACTCCAAACCCTGAGTGAGTGCTCCGCAAGACTCAATGGGTAGGTGTAAACCACTTGCACTGACCAGTGATCCATAACTGGTTCAACAAAGGCCATGGTTTGTGCTATCCTGCCTGTGGGAAGCGCAAGTAAAAGATCCTTTGCTGCTAATCGGAAAGAGTAGCCTATGTAGTCTGTGTAGTCTGACACCATATAACCGTCAATAAAATGTGTTGAGTGCGTCGTTAAATAAAACATTTCTTTCTTTTTGATAATCAATCAAATGTTCCCACTTTGACAGAATTTTCTCTTCTTTTTTTTGTGTAGTTCCATTTATCATATAATATCTTACATTTTCAGTGCAATCAAAGTATGTGATATTTTTAAGATCACATACTTTAAGAATTTGATAACTTTGCAAATTAGATGTAAATTAATCGAGGTCACGACACTAGGTTTATTGACATTTAAGCAAACGTACTTGTGTGACACTCCATAATTGATGTATGCATTCACAGTCATCGAATAAAAACATTTCAATGGCAATTTGACACTGAAAGCTGTCCAGCATTCAGAAAACAAAAAAACATTAAGCCCTAGTTTGCTTTGATGTAAGGACAGCCAAAATGACGTCATTCGAATTTGACGTCATTTCCATTCAAAAATACACCGCACCACATATTCTAACGTCATTTGAATATCTAGTAATGGCGGACTGGAATTAAAGTTGCATGTACAGTTTACAAAAACACGTATTAAGCTTGAGATTATATGATAAAGAGATTATTACCCTCGTGTATTTCGGTATCGTCAATATCATATATTGCTCGCCAGAGGCTCGCATAATACAATTTTTATTCCTAATATATGATATTGACGATACCGAAAAACACTCTGGTAATAACCTCTCTATATACTGTAAATCATAAAATATTAGCAATCTTAAAATTTAGCGAAATCCACATAAGTGACCTATTAATGACATACAACTTTAGCAAGGTCAGCATATCAGAAAATAAAAAACGAATAGACTTAAGTTGTAGGATCAGCTGAAATAATGTTTTTTATGAATCTTAACATTATGTAGCTTAAAGACATTTTGAATTTAGTCGAAAATTGCAGTGATGTGCATGCTAACTGACGTCCAATAGCCGATGATAAGATAAAAAATCAATGTGCTCTAGTGGCGTCGTTAAATAAAACAAACTTACAAACTTGCTAACTAACTATTGTTGTTTGCTATCCTTTCGGTTTAATTAATATCATGTAACCACTGTTGTGCCTTCAGTTAATCACACACAAAATAATCACACAAACGATTTTTGGAACAGTCCATTGTATGTCAGTTTAAATGCATAATATTATGAAATATTAGCATCTTGTAAGTTGTATGAACTCGCTAAATTTGCTATCATTTTATGCTTGCTAACCTTTCCTGATTTACATAATTAAATAAAACATTCCTTTCTTTCTAATTCTAGAGGCATAGGGGGTGAGACGTAGCCCAGTGGTAAAGCGCTCGCTTGATGCGTGGTCGGTCCAGGATCGATCCCCGTCGATGGACCCATTGGGCTATTTCTCGTTCCAGCCAGTGCTCCGCAACTGGTGTAACAAAGGCCGTGGTATGTACTATCCTGTCTGTGGGATGGTGCATATAAAAGATCCCTTGCTGCTAATCGAAAAGAGTAGCCCATGAAGTGGCGACAGCGGGTTTTGTCTCTCAACCATATGTCTGACCCCATATAACCTTAAATAAAATGTGTTGAGTGCATCGTTAAATAAGACGTTTCCTTTCCTTCCAGAGACACAGATTCAGAGGTGTTCTGACAGTCAGTACGGATGTTGCCAGGATCACCAGACGGCGTCTCCGGGCCCTAAAGGGGCCGGGTGTCCAGGTACGACTATTTTAATATGACACTATGATCATGGCTCCGTATTTAACTGGTAAATGTTAACTAACTGCTCAGATAGTGCGCTGCTTGGCACTATAATCATGGCTCCGTATGTAACCGGTATGATAACTAACTGCTCAGATAGTGCGCTGCTTGGCACTATAATCATGGCTCCATATGTAACCGGTATGTTAACTAACTGCTCAGATAGTGCGCTGCTTGGTACTATAATCATGGCTCCGTATGTAACCGGTATGATAACTAACTGCTCAGATAGTGCGCTGCTTGGCACTATAATCATGGCTCCGTATGTAACCGGTATGATAACTAACTGCTCAGATAGTGCGCTGCTTGGTACTATAATCATGGCTCCGTATGTAACCGGTATGATAACTAACTGCTCAGATAGTGCGCTGCTTGGCACTATAATCATGGCTCCGTATGTAACCGGTATGTTAACTAACTGCTCAGATAGTGCGCTGCTTGGTACTATAATCATGGCTCAGTATCTAACCGGTATGATAACTAACTGCTCAGATAGTGCGCTGCTTGGCACTATAATCATGGCTCCGTATGTAACCGGTATGATAACTAACTGCTCAGATAGTGCGCTGCTTGGCACTATAATCATGGCTCCGTATGTAACCGGTAAATGATAACTAACTGCTCAGATAGTGCGCTGCTTGGCAGATTAACAAAGTAACACATAATATTATATGGCGGATAATTTATATTCTCAAAACAGTTAAGATTTAAATTGCCATGAGATCAATTCTAAATAAAAGCACATTCTCAAATTGGGATGTATTCTAAATAAAAGCACATTCTCAAAATGGGATATATTCTAAATAAAAGCACATTCTTAAATTGGGATATATTCTAAATAAAAGTACATTCGTAAATTGGGATGTACATTTGCATAGTCCAGTGGTAGAATTATCCTCCACCCAACTCTCCCAGTATTAAGTCCTACAACTCATGGATTATTATGACATCCAAATAAAGCTTCAAAACAGATACATGTACATGTAGGTTAAATGCTACAGTATAATCTGGCTCTGCTGAAAAATGTATATAAAATAACCCTTGCTGCTAACTGAAAAGAATATTATCTGTGGTGGCACAGTGACTGTTAAATATTGGCCGTACATCACCACTACTTGTACTATAAGATTGACACCTCATAGTCAAGGAATAAACATGCTCATCCAGATGTCATTTATTTTTTGATGCCGCACAACTCCGGAAGCACCCACTGGCTTTGTCAGAGGCTGGGTCCGTGGTAGGCGTGCCTGAACCTTTATTGGATATGGGCACGTAAATAGAGTTCCCATTACCATTTTGATGCCACTTAGTTTTCAGTTGCAGTCTTCAACTTTCAAACCTTTGCCAAAAAATCCCAAACATTTGAAGTTTATCAGAAACATTTCCATACAAGTACAAAATAAACTGTATATTGATAACACAGCTAGTAAAACCGGTCTAAACCGGATCATGCTGTATACCCAACATTTATCCAAATTAGACAGGATTCCGTGTTTAGAGGGTCGCGTTTTAGAATTTAGAAAATTCAGGACCATGTAACATGGCTGGTTTTGACAGGGTTCTGGTTTCTTAAGGGTCCAGTTTAGATGGGTTTCATTGTATTAGACAATTTTTAAACAAAAGGCCACAAGTTTTAATTATTTTAACACTAATAACCAACCAAATATTAAATATACAGGTATATGCCAACCAAATATTAAATATACAGGTATATGACAACCAAATATTAAATATACAGGTATATGACAACCAAATATTAAATATATATGTATTTGCTTTTAACATGTTTTAATGTCTAGTTTTTTTATTTCAGCTGTACTGAAAATGTCAACTTGTAACTAACTTTATATTTGTATCATTGCTTTTATAATTTATTATATTATTAAGATTTTTAGGTGGTTGGTTTATTGTTCACTTTTAAGTTTTCTTCAGTTCGTTACTGCTTTTAATGTTGCACTTGATTATATATATATATATTAAATGTTCTGTTAAATGTTGTCTGTGTGAAATGTTGTTGGTACTAATCTGTACATACACATCTTTAAATTAAAAAAATATATATATGTTATATATATTAACATTTGTTTAATTGAAACCTATTTTAATGCTTTTTAAAGAACAAATGGATTAGGCACAAGTTACACAACTTAATAGGCCTTCTCCATCTTGTAACTAACTTTACATTTGTTATTACATTCAAACGTTCTTTACCTTGAATTAAGACGAGCAAACCTTGAATATTTAGGACAATGACTTTATTGTTCTTGTCTAGAAATAATGAAAAATGAAAGTAATAAATTATTTTGTGAAAATTTAATGTTTAGTCTTTAAACACCTCAGTAACTCTAGTAAATCTATCTGTGTATACATGTTAGAGACTCGAATAGAGGGAGGGAGAGGGAGAGAGACACAGAGAGAGAGACAGAGACAGAGAGAGAGAGAGAGAGAAGGAGGGAGAGACAAAGAGAAAAAGGGAAGATGAGACAGAACGAGAAAGACAGAGAGAGAGAGAGAGAGAGAGAGAGAGAGAGAGAGAGAGAGAGAGAGAGAGAGAGAGGGAGGGAGGGAGGGAGGGAGGGAGGGAGGGAGGGAGGGGAGGGAGGAGGGAGGGAGGGAGGGAGGGAGGGAGAGAGAGGGAGGGAGAGAGAGGGAGGGAGAGAGAGGGAGGGAGAGAGGGAGGGAGAGAGGGAGAGAGAGAGAGAGAGAGAGAGAGAGGGAGGGAGAGGGAGAGAGGAGGGGGAGGGAGGGAGATAGGGAGGGAAGGAGGGAAGGAAGGGAGAGAGAATGGAGAGAGAGAAAAAGGGAAGATAATACAGAGAGAGAGATGGGGGTGGGGAAAAGAGCAAGATGTACTTTAAATTTGGTCTATTCATACATTATTTATGTATATCTAACATGTTTGTCTTACATATTTGACAGCTGGATACGGGTTAACTACATTTACTTGTTTTTACCAACAGAATTCTGTCACTGCAACCCTGTTGGTTCCTACAGCAACACGTGTGATCAGCAATCTCACCAGTGCTCGTGTAAACCGGGAGTTGGGGGTTTGCGGTGTGACCGCTGCAAGTCGGGATACTGGGGGCTGCATCTCATTGTGGAGAAGGGAAACACTGGATGCATCCGTAAGTGACGCTTTAAAAACAGTTCATTTAACAGACCTCGGGAAATTGCAGCAGTGTTAATTTCATTAGTGCATTGGTCATGCAAATTTAACTCTGCATAACCTCTTTTTGGTTATATGTTTGTATCCATAACGATCTGTTATGATGTCACATATGAATAGCAATGTCATCTTTGTTTTCGAGGGGGCAGGACGTAGCCCAGTGGTAAAGCTTTCGCTTGATGCACAGTCACTTTAGGATCGATCCCCATCGGTGGACCCATTGGGCTATTTCTTGTTCCAACCAGTGCTCCTCAACTGGTGTAGCAAAGACCATGGTATGCACGCACCTCGACTATCTGGGCTGTCTGTCCAGGACAGTGGGTTAGTTGTTAGTTGGTTAGTGGTTAGTGAGAGAGAAGAGGATGTAGTGGCCTTACACCTACCCACTGAGCCCTTAATCCTGTCTGTGGGATGATCCATATAAAAGATCCCTTGCTGCTAATCGAAAAGAGTAGCCTGTGAAATAGTAACAGTGGGTTTCCTCTCTCTATATCTGTGTGGTCCATAACCATGTCTGAGGCCATATAACCGTAAATAAAATGTGTTGAGTGCGTCGTTAAATAAAACATTTCCTTTCCTTTCCTTTGTTTTCGAATACAGTTTGGAATGTTTAGTGTCCGTATTTTGTAAGACACATTGTGGTGCTTACATGACAGCAAAAGTAGGAAAGACACTTTTTACTGTTACTGCATGGGAATACAAAGCATGCGATTAAAGGGATTTAATCTGTATATATCTTATAGTTAACAATTTTATGATAAGAAGGAAGGAAATGTTTTATTTAACAACGCACTCACCATATTTTATTTACGGTTATATGGCATTGGACATATGGACCACACAGATATTGAGAGAGGAAACCCGCTGTCGCCACTTCATAAGCTACTCTTTTCGATTAGCAGCAAGGGATCTTTTATATGCACCATCCCACACACAGGATAGTACATACCATGGCCTTTGTTACACCAGTTGTGGAGCACTGGCTAGAACGAGAAATAACCCAATGGGTCCACTGACCGGGATCAATCCTAGACCGACTGAACACTTTACCACTGGGCTACTTCCCGCCCCATTTGTTTTATAAAATTAAAGCTCAGATACCAGTAACACATCTAACTCTAGTGATTGAGCACACTACTTTTCTCACTGCAGTGCAGAGCTGGTTTATCCTAGTAGCACATTCTACGGTCCTCGCACTTCAAGGGCCCCCGTGGCGATGTGTACATTTATTTTCCACAGGTCATTTTCCCCTGTCCCCGAGGAGGTTGAAAAATAGATATCCTGGGAAGGCTGCCCCACTGTTATTTGTACATTTATTTTCCACAGGTAATTTTCCCCCTCTCCCCGAAGGGGGTTGCAAAATATATATCCTGGGAAGGGGGCCCACTGTTATTTGTGCTATAGGCCCCGTGGATCATTAAACCAGCTCTGCTGCAGTGGTTTACATTCCCTCGGTAGTTATGCACAAATGTTTGACTATACAGACTTAATGGACTAACCTTTTCTATTATTCAGTATGCTATTTTAGTTTAATTTCTGCAACATGTAAGTGCAACCCAGTGGGTACAATTTAGATGAGATGGTTTTAAATGTTGTATTGTGCAAGTGACACAGTGTTAGATATAGTATGTATTTTTAGAATTTGAGAATTGTAGCTTTTTCATTAATTGTTTATGGGTTAAGCAAAAAATAGAAAGTACTGTTGGTTTCTTCTTCATCCTTCTGTCTGTCTTCTGTCTGTCTGTCTGTCTGTCTGTTCTTCTGTCTGTCAATCTGTCAGTCATTCACACAAATAGTTTTCCAGAAATGTTTTTTCCACATTGCGTAAAGAATTTGAGTTTTACCATGTACTGTTACAGATCAAGTTTGACTTTCATGACAATTTACTCATTTACAGAGTTACGGTCCTTGAACTTAGGAGATACCAAAAATTTGTTCAGTCTGATAGGGATCATGTATTGCTTTAGGAGTACTCTCAGAATGCTTGTTCCATATACCGATTTATTACACACCAGTGTAAGATATTGCTCATGTCATAACAATCACTCAATAACTAACTAGTGTAATATTGGCGTGACGTGAACGTGACATAGATCACTTGCTGACCCAATTCGTAGAAACAATGTACATGTATAGTAGATCTCGACATCTGCTTACTTCTGCGTTGCAACTTGTTTGCAGTTGGTTTGTAATAAATAAAATACTAAACAAGCTTGCCTGTCATACCATTTTTATGAAACTCGTGAACAGTGTTGGTATCTTTCGCTCGTTAGATACCAAAACTGTTCACTCGTATAATAACAATGGTATGACAGGCAAGCTTGTTTAGTATTCTATATTTAAGCTGATTTACTATTGTTGTTTGTGCAGCGTGTAACTGCAACCCGTTTGGTGCTACCCGTGACGACTGTGACCAGATGACGGGACGATGTATGTGCAAGTCCAACATCAATGGGATGAAGTGCAACATGTGCCACGACAAGAAACTGCTCGGGCCTCTCGGATGTGAAGGTCAGGGTCATTGAATGATTTTGTTAAAGTTGCACTTCGAACTTTGACCCAGTCGGATGTTATTTGCTTTAATACTACCTAATATTATTTTGCATTGTTAAAAAAACATCCAAAAAACATGCTGTATGAAAGAAGTGAAAAAGTTGAAGTCTGTTTTGTTTAATGACACCCAGGGCCATAGCTAGTGGGGGGAGAGGCAAGGTGGGCAGTTGTCCCCCACCCCCCGAAAAAATCCGGAAACAATTATAGAAACTTAAAAAAAATTCTCTTAACCGTTTAAGGAGTTTTAGACTATTAACTACTCAGTTTTGCCCCCCCCCCCGAAATTTTTTATTCTAACTATGGCCCTAACTTCACTGTAGCACATTGATTTATTAAATCATCGGCTGTTGGATGTCAAACATTTGGAACAGTCATTGAATGAATAAATATGTTACACATATTACACAGGCCTATTGTTTGGCTGGTTGTGGGATTTCTTCACATTAAAAAAACATTCAGTGTTATAAAAACAAAGTACATGTATATAAAATGGATTTGAATCTGTTGCATCTTTATTAATGTCAAGGTCAATTTTTTTACAAACTATAAATACTAGTACTAGATCAATGAACCTTGTTTTACTGTTGTACTTATGAATATTCATGTCAATTATTATATTTATGGTTACATCTTTGTTTGAATGTTCATCTCAGTATGTGTTGAAAAATAAATTATGTTTTAACTTAATTTTTTTAATAAAAATATAATTACAAATTGTTTTTAAAGAACTGTAAGCATTAGATCAGCAAACCTACGAATATTTATGTCAATTAATGTCAAAAACAATTAATGTATTAAAAATTGTTTTTAATGTTCTTTAAAATTTAATTTATGTTTATTGCAGGCTGATATTTTTTTATTCATTTATATTTATTTTTGTGCTTCTATCCAATTAAGGTTAAAGCACGCTGTCCTGGGCACACACCTCAGTTATCTGGGCTGTTTTGTCCAGGACAAAGGGTTAGTGGTTAGTTGTTAGCAGGAGAGAAGTTGGTATAATGGTCTTACATCTTCCCACTGTCGTTAAACTCGCTCTGTGTGGGAGCCGATACCGGGCTGCAAACACAGTCCCTACCAGCTTTATGTCCGATGTCTTAACAACTACACCATCGAGGCCGGTTATTAATACTGACTGTTAGTTTGCTTTGTTTAATGACACCACTAGA
The DNA here is from genome assembly GCF_016097555.1 of Gigantopelta aegis. Lineage (NCBI taxonomy): Eukaryota > Metazoa > Mollusca > Gastropoda > Neomphalida > Peltospiridae > Gigantopelta > Gigantopelta aegis. Next base: position 19,996,814 of record NC_054713.1, on the reverse strand, counting down.
GCACATCGATTTATTAATTGTTTGTTATTGGATGTCAAATGTTTTGTAATTTTGACATATAGTCTTAGAGATGAAACCTGCTACATTTTTCCATTAGTAGCAACGGATCTTTTATATGCACCATCCCACAGACAGGATAGCACATACCACTGCCTTTGATATACCAGTTATGGAGCACTGGCTGGAATGAGAAATAGCCCAATGGGCCCACCGACGGGCATTGATCTCAAGCGTGCACTTTACCACTGGGCCACATCACCTCTTGATACTGACTGTGTACCAGCCTCGGTTGTGTCGTGGTTAAGCCATCGGACATAAGCCTGGTAGGTACAGGGTTCACAGCTCGATACCGGCTCCCACCCTCTTGATACTGACTGTGTACCAGCCTCGGTTGTGTCGTGGTTAAGCCATCGGACATAAGCCTGGTAGGTACAGGGTTCACAGCTCAATACCAGCTCCCACCCTCTTGATACTGACTGTGTACCAGCCTCGGTTGTGTCGTGGTTAAGCCATTGGACATAAGCCTGGTAGGTACAGGGTTCACAGCTCGATACCGGCTCCCACCCTCTTGATACTGACTGTGTACCAGCCTCGGTTGTGTCGTGGTTAAGCCATCAGACATAAGCCTGGTAGGTACAGGGTTCACAGCTCGGTACCGGCTCCCACCCAGAGCGAGTTTTAACGACTCAGTGGGTAGGTGTAAGACCACTACACCCTCTTCTCTCTCACTAACAACTAACCCACTGTCCTGGACAGGCAGCCCAGATAGCCGAGGTGTGTGCCCTGGACAGCATACTTGAACTTTAATTGGATATAAGCACGGAAATAAGTTGGAATGAGATGAAATGAAAATGTCTTTCTGTTTTCCCAGTGACAGACATCCCATCATCCTGCAGTGAGCTGGAGTGTCAGTTTGGCGCTGTCTGCCAGGACTTCGACGGACGTCTGGAGTGTGTCTGTGAAGTCCGGTCATGTGAGATGGAGAACGGACAGGAAATCGTGTGTGGGACAGACGGACAGAACTATGGATCAGAGTGCCAGCTCAGGCTGTTTGGCTGCCGGCTGCAGAAATACATTTCTGTGGCATACAGGGGACCATGTAGAGGTTGGTAGAGTTATTTCTGGTTGGTAGAGTTTTAGAAATGAATTAATAATATAATAAGCCTTAAATTTTTAATACTGATTTTTATATGTAAATGAAAGTATAAATTAATTATAATTATATGAATGTATGTATGTGTGAATGAGTAATTAAATGAATGAGTGAATGAACACTGAAATCCAGTTAGCTTTCATTTTTCATTCTTTATACAGGAATGTTGAAATAATTTCATAGCATTTAGTTTAAAATATACATATTATATATAATTTAAAACCCCTCGCAAAATCTATGTGTTAATTAACTATAAACTTGTATGTGTTCAATTTAGCCTTACCATCAACAGAAACAACAACACCAGTTCCCTCAACAACAAGATCTCGTAAAACAACGCGGCACATCAAAGACAACGCACAGGCTCCATCAGGGGAGATAAAAACGGGAGGGACGGACCAACCTGAAGCAGACGTTGTTTGTGGTAAGTTAGGAATCAGTCGTGTCTTAAGCAGATTCTAAATATTATACAGAAAAATACTTGAACATCATGGATTCTTGTTATGAATTATGGGAAGCAGACATTGTGTGTGTTTAGTCAGTAATCAGTCATATCTTAAAGGTTTATTGTCACAGGCCACTGACCTATTTAATGGTCTAACAAAGTATTACCTGAACAAAAATAATTTGATTTGGCCCTAAATGTACTTTATTCATCCATTTTCATAGGCACCATACATTTTGTAAAACTAATTGAATTATGGCAATGGTCCATAATTCAAAAACTAAAATTGCTGAGAGGGTTGACATGGATTTCACTCCATCATGGTTCAGTTACAGTGATGCGATAGCTAGATTTGGTTTCCAACGATTAATGTAATTTTTATTTATTATCCATTTTTAGAGAAATATGGTCCTTAAATCTGTGACAGTATGCCTTTAAGCAGATTCTAAACATTATAGAGAAAAATACTTAAACATGAACGATTCTTGTTATGAATTATGGGAAGCAGACGATATTTGTTATAAGTCAGGAATCAGCCATGTCTTAAGCAGATTCTAAACATTATACAGAAAAATAGTTGAACAATAAAGCTTCTTTTTATTGGATGGATGGATGGAAAGGCGGGCGGACGGACGGACGGATGAGTAGGTTTAAGATTACTATGGGATAGAATGGTTGGATATGTTTTTTATTACATACCTATTCAATCTTACTATAGTGATAAAGACATTTTGAAACCGTGTAATAAATTTATTTTGTATCGCACATATGTGCAATATGGACCAGAACTTTTAAATGGGGAATTCCCTTTTTCTTTTTACTGCAGTTAGCGCCTTTTTATTTACTGACGTCATATATGATTTACAGATGACGTCACAGAGTATGATTGTTAGCATTAAGTAAATCCATGAAATAAGTTTTGATAATAGATTTAATAAAGTGTTGTTATGACATTTAATTAAAAACTGTTTTTATAAAACATAACAGAAGGTATGTAATAAATACAGAACTTTACATATGTTGTTTTCGCTTCCTATTTATTGTACTCGTTTATTTTGTAAAAGAACATACCACTTAACCGCTACGTGGTCTCGTGGTTTATATTCTTTCGCAAAATAAACTTGTGCAATAAATAGGAAGCAAAAACAACATATGTGAAGTTCTGTGTATGTTGTATAGGTGATAGGTTGGTTTAGGGTTGGACAGAAGAAAATGCGGTAGGTGGGAAGTTAGGAAAGTGAACAAAGGATAGAAAGAAGCATAGATGGATGGATGGGTGGGTGGGTGTATTTTGGATGTGTGGGTGTATTTTGATGTGTGGGTGGGTGGGTGTATTTTGGATGTGTGGGTGTATTTTGGATGTGTGGGAGGGTGGGTGTATTTTTGGATGGGTGGATGGTGGGTGTATTTTGGATGGTTGGGTGGGTGGGTGTATTTTGGATGGTTGGATGAGTGGGTGTATTTTGGATGGGTGGGTGTATTTTGGATGGGTGGATGGTTGGGTGAGTGGGTGTATTTTGGATGGGTGTATGGGCGGATGTATTTTGGATGGGTGGATGTGTGGGTGGGTGGGTGTATTTTGGATGGGTGGGTGTATTTTGGATGGTTGGGTGGGTGGGTGTATTTTGGATGGGTGGGTGTATTTTGAATGGGTGGGTGTATTTTGGATGGGTGGATGGGTGGGTGGGTGAGTGTATTTTGGATGGGTGGTTGGGTGGGTAGGTGTATTTTGGATGGGTGGGTGAGTGTATTTTGGATGAGTGGGCGGGTGGGTGGGTGAATTTTGGATGGTTGGGTGGGTGGGTGTATTTTGGATGGGTGGGTGTATTTTGGATGGGTGGTTGTGTGTATTTTGGATGGTTGGGTGGGTGGGTGTATCTTGGATGGGTGGGTGGGTGGGTGTATTTTGGATGGGTGGGTGGGTGGGCAGGTGTATTTTGGATGGGTGGGTGGATGAGTGAGCAGGTACATGTAAATGGTTTGATTTACTAATGTATTAATTATGAACAAGTTAATAAAAATTACATTTAAATGCAATAATCCTCTCATTCCCTAGATAATACAATATATTTTGAAATGATTGTAAACTTGATACCAAATAACTTATGATCAAACAATGTTTTGCTGAAGTTCAACAAGCCTTCCTTTCCTTTGTTTAAGACGTGTTGTTGTTGTTGTTGTTTCAGAGGGTCTGAGTAAGATTGACGAGCTGTGTATTGACGATGACACGTGCTGTGCCAACAACAGTCAGTGTCACCTCGGACTGTGTCACTGTCTGCCTGGTTTCGTCCCATCCATGGACATGACACAGTGTATAGGTGAGTCACTCCTCGTGGAACTCCTCTACCAGTTACCATCCGACTTTCATTTATTTGTTTGTTTTGTTTAACGATACCATTGGAGCACATTGATTAATGATGCACTCATCACAGATTTGTGGGCGGGATGTAGCCCAGTGGTAAAGCGTTTGCTTGATGCACGGTCGATCTAGGATTGATCCCCGATGGTGGACCCATTGGGCTATTTCTGGTTCCAGCCAGTGCACCACGACTGGTACATCAAAGGCCGTGGTATGTACTAATCTGTCTGTGTGATGGTGCATATAAAAGATCCCTTGCTGCTAATCGGAAAGAGTAGCCCATGAAGTGGCGACATTGGATTTCCTCCCTCTATATCTGTGTGATCCGTAACCATATATCCGACGCCATATAACCATAAATAAAATGTGTTGAGTGCATCGTTAAATAAACCATTTCTTTCCTTCCTTCCAAATCATATCTTCCCAACTAGCAGGTCCTCCTACCTTTTAGCTTCTTTCACCAACCACCTCCACATCCCAGTCCTTGTCTCTCCAACCACAACGTGCTTGTCATATCCATGTCATACACCATTCTTCACCAGTTTGGTGACAAAATCTGATAACTTTCTTCTAACCATAAGTATTGTTAATTTATAATAAATTGTGATTTCGTTTTTGTTCTTCAGAGGTGAAGAGAGACCAGCCCCCAAAACACCTGACGAACCCCCCAAACCGAGATGCCTGCACTGAGAATCCATGTCATCACCATGGTACCTGTGTCCTTGACGACTCGCTTGGCTTCCGCTGTATCTGTCCACTCAGCCAAGGAGGACCATTCTGTAGAACACGTGCGTAGCTTCAGATCATACAGCAGTCATGCTTTTAGTCAATACAATCATAATCAGATTGACTTGTAGATTGACTGGACTATCAATGCAGTGTGTCCATTAATGCAGTGTGTCCATTGAGTCATTTAGTCAGATACATGTATGCATGTATGTGAAATGTTTAGTACTGGTAGTCAAATGTCTGAAATGCTTAGTACTGGTAGTCAAATGACTGAAATATTCAGTAGTCAAATGACTGAACTATTCAGTAGTCAAATGACTGAAATGTACAGTAGTCTAATGACTGAAATATTCAGTAGTCATATGACTGAAATGTGTTGTACTGGTACTCAAATGTCTGAAATATTTAGTACTGGTAGTCAAATGTCTGAAATGTATAGTAGTCTAATGACTGAAATATTCAGTAATCAGATTTCTGAAATGTGTAGTGCTCTAATAACTGAAATATTCAGTAGTTAAGTGACTGAAATGTCCAATGATTTTGGTCAAATGATTGATGTCACATACAAGGTAGCTATATGTTTTTGAAGTTTGTGAATGGTTTTTATTCTGTATAATATAATTACATGTAATTATTATTTATTATTGTAATAATTTTCTTAATTTTGTTACACAGTCATAGTGAAGTTAAATGTGTGTGTGTGTATGTGTCTATTATTAAAAAAAAAAGTGTCTATTATTAAAAAAAACACCTCATTAACAAATAAATTTTCTTATTTTTTAAAAACTCATTAACATGAGTAAATTGTCTGTTATTTCTTAAACTCATTAACATGAGTAAATTGTCTGTTATATTTTTAACTCATTAACTTGAGTAAATTGTCTGTTATGTTTTTAACTCGTTAACATGAGTAAATTGTCTGTTATGTTTTTAACTCATTAACATGAGTAAATTGTCTGTTATGCTTTTAACTCATTAAGACATACATTTTGTCTATAATTTGTTTTGATAGCCATGGAATTTGAGACCCCGTCGTTCAGTGGGAAGTCGTACCTGACGGTTCCGGCGATCAGCAAGGCAAACAAGGACTTGAGTATTGAAGTCGTGTTTCACACGCTCAACAAAGACGGAATCCTCTTGTTCAACGCGCAGAACAAGGATGGAACTGGAGACTTCATAGCTCTCATTATTAAAGATGGCTATGTGCAGTTCAGGTACATATATCCTGGCCTGTAGAAAGGATATCTCAAGGGGCTTCAATCTCTAGTGGGGAGTCTTGCACAGCCTCCATAGTGGTTGGGGTAGAGAGGGGCACAAGCCATATTTTTACCTTTGCTTATATAGATTAAGACCAAAAAAACATATGGCCCCGATATCAGTATTTTTCTCCTTGCATAATGTACAGTTCATTTCCATCAAAATGTAATATACAGTGAAACTCCTGTAAACCGGACACCCATGAGACCAAGTAAAAAGTCTGGTTAGGGGTGTGTGGTTTAGAGAGGTTCTCTTTCAGAGAATTCTGGTTTACTGAGGGTTCGGTTTTGAGGAGTTTTACTTTATTTTTACATTAGTTTTAGCATCATTAATTATAGACTTGCATGTATAGAAATTCATCTGTTCTTTAGGTAGTCAATGCAAACAGACTATAGCTCAGTGATTGTATGTATTATCCTGTCTGTAAATGTGTACATAAACGATTCTTAGTTGACAGTAGTGATGTTGATTATATGTAAGAATAGCACTAGAGAGAAAGAGTACCCTTGTTACATGCCCCTATACCACTAAGGTTTCGGGCATGTCCATCCCGGGCCCGGCCTATGGATAGCCAGTGGTCTGATCCAGGACAGATAGCACTAGAGTGCATTTAAAAAAAGTCAATTTTAAAATTGCCATTAAGTTCTGTGTCTAAATTACTCCATTTTGTTTTTAATCTAATGCCACAGAACTTTAGTTTGATAGAGTTAGATTTCACTCATAGTGTTAAACTTACATGTTTTCAACCAGTACAAATGCTACAAGAAAACCCCCCACCCATCCCCATCCAAAACACTACACAGAGTTGGCCGGTTTCGGATAAGTGTTGTTTTCTTCTTGTAGTATTTCTGTTAGTCACTGGTATGTAAATTTAATAATGTTATGATTAAACATAAAAAAGAATGAAGTATATATATATATATATATGTATTAAAAATTAAATATCTTGTCCATTAGATATATTTTTATAAAAATCCAATCCCATGTGTCTTCTATAGATACAATCTTGGTGGTGGAGAGGTTGTGATTCGCAGCACGGTCCCGATCGAACCAAACAAGTCTCATCGTGTGGTGGCGCGTCGTGTCCTCGAGAAGGGTTTCCTCGTCATGGACAACGAGGCGGCAGTCACTGGGGCGGGTGTCCACACCCACAACTCCCTCAGTCTCAGAGACCCCCTCTACGTCGGCTACGTTCCCAACGCAAGCGATGAGTACGTTTTGTTTTATTTGATTTAAGATTTGTTTTTTTTGTTAAACTTTATTTATGTATATTTATTCTGCAACCACTGTTTCTATCGTAGCCCAGTGGTAAAGTGCTTTCTTGATGTGCTGTCGGTCTAGGATCGATCCCCGTTAGTGGGCCCATTGGGCTATTTCTCGTTCCAGCCAGTGCATCACGACTGGTATATCAAAGGCTGTGGTATGTGCTATCCTGTCTATGGGATGGTGTATATAAAAGATCCCTTGCTACTAATGAAACAAAATGTAGCAGGTTTCCTCTCTAACACTATATGTCAAAATTACCAAATGTTTGACATTCAATGTGCTCTAGTGGTGTCGTTAAACAAAAGAAACTTCAACTGTTTCTATCATCCGATTATGATAACCAATTATAGCAAAGTCATAAACGTTTACCAGTAGATTATGACTTGCTGTCACACGCATAGCTATGGTACATCATCGCTCATTTGACCTCTAGGTCATCGTACTATGTTGCTGAAATAACAGAACTAATAACTTTTTCCCTTACTTTTTATGGTCTGCAGGATAAAGATAAACTAATTAATAATGTAGAATATTGGCTTTATCCTGTTCAGGCTGAATAAGAATTTTTTCGCTGAATTTCCTATTCTTACCATCACAGGATAAAGCCAATATCCTACATTATTAACTAGTTATTCTCTATTTATATAAAAATAATTTTTTATAATTGTGATAAATTAAAAGTTAGTAGGAAACACAACAACACAACTATGAACAACAAAACATTATTAATCTTTATCTCCACCATGTTCTCATTTCTCACAAACATTAATGTTAACTTTCAGAGTGTACAACCGGATTGGTGTGAGGCTTGGCCTGGTAGGGTGTGTGAAGAGTCTGAAAGCCGGTAACCGTAACTACCAGCGAGAATATCACCTCCGATACCCAGATCCAAACACAAACATCATTGATGGTGCAGGAATCGGTGAGTATCCATTACAGATTTGTTTGTTGTGTTTTCCTCCAAGTTACTCACTCACCTCTTCTGTGTTGTCTACTAAATTAAATGCAAAATACAAAGACAAAGCCATAGAGTTTTAATTTACTAATTTAAAACCCAAACACAACTACAGTTTCAATACATTCACAGTCTCACCTCAGTACATGTATATTATAAATCATTTACTAATAATACTTAAATAAAAAAAACGACTGCAGGTACCTGAAATTTAAAATGTGCAGAAGTATCATTAAACAGATCTTCCTTTACTTGATGTCCCAATATGGAGTATATTTTAAAATATATAAACATTTAAAATATATTGTTTGTTGGGGTTTTGTTTTGTTTTTTGACTTAGACTTAGAGTATTTCTACATGTCCCTATACCACGAACGTTTCAGGCATGTCCATCCCAGGCTCTGTCTCTGGATAGCCAGTAATCTCACCCGGGACAGAAATACTAAAGGGTGTATATACTACGAAATCAAATCCCATAGACTACAATAGTAACATGTGGCTAAAACTCCTACCTGCAGCGTATCAATCGACATAAACACCACAGATATAAATACTATCACCCCTCACCCTTAAAGTGAATCAGAAAAAATTGGGGGTCAAACTGCTCATTTCTGAGATAATGAGTAGCATCTAACTACCCATGTTCTGCACAAAATTCAAGTACTTTTTTTTTTACAGGTACCCCATACATGTTTCAGGCACAAGGCTAACTGACACAGTGGTACTAGATGAAATAAAATTTCATAAATTTTTTGCCCAGATGAAACTATTTTTTTTTACAACCCACACACTCATATTGATCACCAATCACAGGATTTCTGGTGTTCACTTCTCTGTCAAAAGTTTGGTGCACCACGAACTTTGACCCAGACGGAAGTTATTTGGTTTAGTACTACCTATAGGGACAATTTTGAAGTTTTACACTAATGGGGGAATTGTTTTTTGATGTCTCATTTTAAAATATATTGTCTGGCTATCATTCCTTCCATTGATGTATCTTTCTTGGATATGCATTCTGTGTTCTGTGTAATATACAGCGTTTGTCCAAGTGAGTGCTAAACGATATGTTTGATGTTCCAGGCAAATGTGGCAATAACCCGTGTAACACGATGCCGTGTGTCAATGATGGAACGTGCATCATGCAGGACGAAAACAACTTCCTGTGTATGTGCTCAGAGGGATATCAAGGTGAGAATATCTTCTCTGATACGATTGGTTCAAACAAACATGTAACATTCCTTTCCTTTCTTCCCTGCTTCACCCAGTTCAATGGAAGGATGTGTGCTGTGTTTTTATAACAAGGAGGAGGTGGTAAAGAGCTCGTCTGATGCATGGTCAGTCTGAGATCGATCCCCGTCAGTGGGCCCATTGAACTATTTCTTGTTTCAGCCAGTGCACCATGACTGGTTTAATAAAACATTTCTTTTTTACACCTATCCACTGAGCCATTAAAACTCATGCTGGGTGGGAGCGGCATCAGAACACGAAATCAGTACCTTCCATCGCTTGATGCATGATCGGTTTGGGATCGATCCCCGTCAGTGGGCCCATTGGGCTATTTCTCGTTCCAGCCAGTGCACCACAACTGGTGCATCAAAGGCCGTTGTATGTGCTATCCTGTCTATGGGATAGTGCATATAAAAGATCCCTTGCTGATAATCGAAAAGAGTAGCCCATTAAATGGCGACAGCGGGTTTCCTCCCTCAATATCTGTGTGGTCGTTAACCATATGTCTGATACCATATAACCATCAATAAAATGTGTTGAGTGCGTCATTAAATAATCATTTCCTACCTTCCTTTTGACCTCTTTCTCTCAACCAAGTTTCAGAATAACCTAATGTTATTATATATATAGCACATAATATTCATTTCCTTGTGTTCACAGGAATCTACTGTGAGGATCTAAAAGACCCGTGCTCCAGTCAACCGTGTCAGTTCGGAGGTACCTGTATTTCTACAGATTTCGACACGGGCTTCCACTGCCAGTGTGCCGAGGATAGAGACGGTCTCAGATGTGAAAAAGGTGAAAAGTCCGAACAGAACATATACTGAACACGAGAAGTAACGCAAATCAGGATTATAGTTAGCTTGTAATTAGGATGGTGTAACCCAGTCAGAGCTCAGAGCTAGTTCTGGGTGAGCAAAACATTTCGCCTAATTGTCTAATAAACTTAAAACATTGCAGAAATCAACAATTTTTTTGCTTTAAAAAAGAAGTCAATTATTACATGAAATTTATTTGCCAAATTAAAATAAAATTCACCAACTGCTTTCAAAATTTGGTGAGTGCCAGAGCTAGTCGGGGTACATGTAGCTCTGGTACTTGCCAGGTTTGCCAATTTCGAATTTTAAAAACAATTGGCAAATTTTATTTTAATTTGGCAAATAAATTTCATACAGTAATTGTTATTTTATTAGAAAAATAACTGGGTTTTTGCAATTATTGAAGTTTAAATAAATGATAAAGTGCTCAACTTAAGTTGGTCTAGGATTGATCCCCATTGGGCTATTTCTTGTTCCAGCCAGTGCTCCACAACTGGTATATCAAAGGTCATGGTACACATCTATGTGCTATTCTGTGTGTGTGGGATGGTGCATATAAAAGATCCCTTGCTACTAATGGAAAAATATAGCAGGTTTCCTCTCTAAGACTATATGTCAGAATTACCAGGTGTTTGACACCCAACAACAGATGATTAATAAATCAATGTGCTCTAGTGATGTCGTTAAACAATGCTCAATCCTGTGAATATGTAAATGGTATATCAACCTTTAATTGTCCAGAAAGTCAATATGATGGTTAATCACTTCCTCTCTCAATATCTGTGTGTTCTTTAACCATATGTCCAACACCATATCACCATAAATAAAATGTGTTGAGTGCGTCCTTAAATAAAACATTTCCTGAAAATTATATTCACGTTTGTTTTGGAGTTCAGTTTGATTAAGTATCCTAGGTACTGTTCAACAATTATGTAAAGCAGTGATAGGCTAAATATTTAACATGCTAACTGGAGCAAGTTGTTGTGAAGCACACATTCAGAACTTCATCAGATCTCACCATTTTAAGGGGAGTTATTACCATCCCACCAGTGGTAAAATGTTCGCTTGATGTGCATTTGTTTTGGAATTGATCCCTGTCAGTGGGCCCATTGGGCTATTTCTCGTTCCAGCCAGTGCACCACAACTGGTACATGTATATCAACGGCTGTGGTATGTGCTATCCTGTCTGTGGGACTGTAACTCTCTAAGACAATATGTCAAAATTACAAAAAATTTGACATCCAATAGTCAGTGATTAATAAATCAATGTGCTCTAGTGATGTCATTAAACAAAACAAACTTTACCATCCCACTACCCATAATCTAGGTTAGATTAATCACTCTCCTCAATTTTTTTCATGACAAGTACTGCTCTGTTAGCTTGTACGCTCCAGCTATACCTGGAAGCTTACAACACAAAATCATTGTATGCCAGTACATGTATTTGGAACCTTTTTCAAATCCTTACACTCATCTTGCTACATCCATGCACCCAGCTTGCTGTATGCATCCTCATATTTAGAACCTTTTATAGCCTTTTATATATCAGCTTGCAGCAACCATGGGTAAAGAAATAATAAAATACAAACAGAATAAATAATTGATCTTAGATACATTCATGACAGAATTGTAAAAGTGGAGAGAAGTGAAATATTTATTTCTTTTCTATTTCTATTTCAACTTATTTCCGTGCTTATATCCCATTAAGGTTTAAGCACACTGTCCTGGGCACACACCTCAGCTATCTGGGCTGTCTCTCTAGGACAGTGGGTTAGTTGTTAGTTGGTTATTGGTTAGTGAGAAAGAAAAGGGTGTAGTGGCCCTTAAGAAATCGCTATGGGTTGGAGCCGGTACGGGGCTACGAACCCTATACCTACTAACCTGTAGTCCGATGGCTTAACCACTATGACACCGAGGCTGGTATTTCTGTTCTACTTAACCTGACCTCAAACAATGACATATTTCCCAAGGGATATTAATGTGGTCCAAATATCCCAACAGTCAATGGGATGGCCTAAAAATCTTCCAATAAGTCCTCTACTTCCTGTTCCAATCACATGACTGTAACTTCCTTCTTTCTCCTTCATTGGCTTGGTTTGGACGTCTTTTTTTTCTTTACTCCAGTCAAATCTTAAATTTTCTAAAACATTTCTGTTTGACAATTTCAGAGTCAATGAAGCGTGTCTTTGTGCCACAGTTCGCCGGTGAATCGTATCTTGAGTTTGGTCTAAACATTTCGAGCAAACACAAACTGAGGCTGGAGGTTTGGATCAGAGCTACCAAACCTAATGGTTAGTTTTAGATGTCTGATGAAATAGTTGTAGAAATGCAGAATTAATAAGACAAGATCATTTGAATATTCTTTAAACAGGACACAACTTTAGCAAGGCATGTTAGTTACTGAACCTAAAAATTAAAATATGCTGGCATGATAATTAAAATACCCTTGATAGACTGGTATGTATTTGATAATTGCAGACATGATAATACAATACACTTAATATACATTCATATATATTTGATAATTACAGACATGATAATACAATACACTTAATATACATTCATATATATTTGATAATTGCAGACATGATAATACAATACACTTAATATACTTTCATATATATTTGATAATTACAGACATGATAATACAATACACTTAATATACATTCATATATATTTGATAATTGCAGGCATTGTAATTAAAATACACTGAATAGACTGGTATACATTTGATAAATGCAGGCATGCAGATAATTAAAATACACTTAATGGACTGCTACTTGTTTAATAATTGCAAGCATTAATAGACTGGTATATATTAGATAAATGCAGGCATGATAAAATACACTGCTACATTTAATAATTGCAGGCATACAATAAAATACTAATAATAGACTGCTATATTCTTGATAATTACAAGAATGATAAAGTATACTTAATACACTGGTGTATGTTTGATAATTGGAGGTGTGGTAAAATATATTTAATAGACTGGTACATATATATATTTGATAATCGCAGGTGTGATAAAATATACTTAATAGACTGGTACATGTATAGTAGTAAAGTGCCCCTATTGGCAGTAGCTAGTGAGAATTTCCCTATTAGTTCAGTTGGTAGAGTGCTGAATTCTTGTACTGAGAGTCCGTGGTTTGAATCCCATCAGTGGAGGTTGATATTTATCTGTTACATATGTTTGATAATTACAGGTGTGATTATGTTTGCTACTCAGTTCCCTGATGGACAAGGTGATTATATTTCTATTAACTTGATCAAGAGGAAACTTGAGTTCAAATTCTACCTTGGAAGTGGAACTGCTAAATTGGAGTGAGTGAAAAAACTAAATTATTCTTTTATTAATCCCCTACCGGTTCAACCAGAATGGACTATAAGTTTCATCTCCGTCTGTCTGCCTGTCAGTCCGTCTGTCTGTCCCACATATAGTTTTCCATATGTTTTTTCCACAATGCCTTGAGATATTAAGCTGAAATTTTGTGTATAGCTTTATCATGAACTGTTACAGATCAAGTTTAATTTTCATAGTGATTTACTCATTTTTTCATAGCGTTATGGCCTTTGAATTTAGGAGATTTGCAAATTTTTTTCATGGACTTTCCTTTGTAATGCCTGAAACTATTGAGATGAAATTTTTTATATATTGCTTTATCATGAACTGCTACAGATCACGTTTGACTTTCAGGGTGATTTACCCATTTTTCACACAGTTATGGCCCTTGATTGAACTTAGGAGATATGGAAATTTGTTTTTGGGACGTTTTTTTTTTTTGGCAATGCCTTCAGAAAGATATTGAGATGAAATTTTGTATATTGCTTTATCATTCATTGATTGTTACAGATCAAGTTGAATTTCATGGCGATTTATCCATTTTTGACAGAGTTATGGCCCTTGAACTTAGGCAATGTGAAAGCCCTTTAACATAGGAGATATGAAAACATTTTGGGCCTGGTAGAGGACACATATTGCTTTAGCAGTACTCTCAAAATGCTTGTTTATTCACTATTTCAGCTGACAAATGTTATTAGGAAACAAATCTTATCAGCAAATACTTCCAGTACATTTTATTTTATAACATTTCATAATATTTTGATTTATTATGACAACAATATATTATATATGTACAACAAACAGTGAATAGTGTTATACTTTTACGCAGGTTATTGTACGTATAAATTTGCTGTAATAAGATGATACACGTATTATTAGGGCTTAGTCAGAATCAGTTTCATTTTGAAATTTCTGAAGCAGGTTAATATAAAATAGTTTGAATTAATTCAGTTTTGCTTAGTGTAGAAGTCAGGGCCCCATTCCATTAAGCGATCTTAGCACTACTATGGTCGTAAATACCTACCATCAGGACCTAAAGTTTTTTCTACGAATGCCAGCCTGTTCCACCATGTGGCATAGCTTACTATCATCGTAAATTACTGTGAAAATTTACAATAGGTACGAGGCAGTTGTAAGCCACTAATGTAGATGTCAAATGGCAGTTAGATGATGATTGGATAATTTTCTGAAAATGGATGTAATATATACCAAATACCTTTTATGAAACTTGGCGTTGACTGAAAAACATTCTAGAATATACAGTCTTCACACGACAATATGGGAGATAACTCTCATTCGGCAATTGTCGACTACTGTAAGGTTTCTTTGTGGAACAACTGTAAATTAAGTTTACGGTGCCGGTTGTAAAAGTCATCTTAAGTCACTACAATTAACCTTAGCTGCAATTCTTTCATGGAATTGGGCCCAGTTCAATTTGATTCAATTGTAATATATATTTTGTTTAAGTCGGTTCAATTTGATTCAATTCTAATATATATTTTGTTTAAGTCGGTTCAATTTGATTCAATTCTAATATATATTTTGTTTAATTCGGTTCAGTTTGATTCAACTGTAATATATATTTTGTTTAAGTCGGTTCATTTTGATTCAACTGTAATATATATTTTGTTTAAGTCTGTTCAGTTTGATTCAACTGTAATATATATTTTGTTTAAGTCGGTTCATTTTGATTCAACTGTAATATATATTTTGTTTAAGTCGGTTCAGTTTGATTCAATTGTAATATATATTTTGTTTAATTCGGTTCAGTTTGATTCAACTGTAATATATATTTTGTTTAAGACAGTTCAGTTTATTCAGTTGTAATGTATAGGGCCTATTTTGTTAAGTCAGTTCAATTTGATTCAACTGTAATATATATTTTGTTTAATTCGGTTCAGTTTGATTCAACTGTAATATATATTTTGTTTAAGTCAGTTCAGTTTATTCAGTTGTAATGTATAGGGCCTATTTTGTTAAGTCAGTTCAATTTGATTCAGTTGTAATATATATTTTGTTCAAGTCAGTTCAATTTGATTCAGTTGTAATATATATTTTGTTATTCTGTGTTAACAGAAGTCGTGGACACATCCATTTGAAGAAGTGGCATCGCGTGGTCGTGGAGCAGAGTGGACAGAATGGCAAACTGCAGATTGACCATCAACCACTGGTCACTGGGCGGACACCTGTAAGTTCCTGTTTTTATTAGATGAAAGGAATGTTTGTTTAATCACTTATCAATTGTTTTATTACTTACTATCTATATGGTAATTATTGTTAAATATAATCATTAAAAAAGGGTGCAATATGACATTCAATGGTAAAGCACTAGCTTAATACGCATGCAGTCGGTGTGCATGGGATCGATCCCTGTCGATGGACCTATTGGGATATTTCTCGTTCCAGCCAGTGCAGCATGACTGGTATATCATTAATTCGTTCATGCTATATATATATATATATTTATCTATATTTAGGTAAATTATACATGTATATACAATGTGGGGCGGGACGTAGCCCAGTGGTAAAACACTTGTTTAATACGCGGTCATTCTAGGATCGATCCCTGTCAGTGGGTCTATTGGAATATGTTTTGTTCAAGCATGACTGATATATCAAAGGCTGTAGTATGTGCTATCCTGTCTGTGGACAGGTACATATATACGTGGCACAAAAAATAAAGGAACCCCAGATTTACTACTGGAAGTTAACTTTATTTGAGAGGCAAACAAAGAATCACTACGTAATGTTCTCAGTATCTTGTGTGTCCACCACGTGCAGCAACACATGCACGACATCTAGACGGCATGCTGGCTATCAAGCGACAGATTGTCGCCCTTGGAATGCGCTGCCATTCCTCCTGAAGTACAACACTAAGATCGTCAAGATTGACTGGTTAAGGCTGTCTAGCATGAACAGATCAGCCTAAAACATCCCACAAATGTTCAATAGGGGACATGTCAGGAGATTTGGCTGGCCAGGGAAGTGAAGCGATGCCTTGCTGTGTGAGGAAGTCGGTAGCAACACGTGCCCTGTGTGGACGTGCATTGTCATCTTGGAAGACAAAGTTCTGTCCAATCCTGTTTGCCATAGGAGCAACTACAGGTCGTAAGATCTCATTAACGTATCGCTGCCCTGTCATGTTACCACGAATGACAATCAGATCAGTCCTCCTGTCGTAGGTGATGCCACCCCAGACCATGACACTACCACCTCCAAAAGAATCGTGTTCCATGATGGTTGCTCTGACATAACTCTCACCACGCCGCCGCCAAACATGTTTATGTCCATCTGTGAACCGCAGACAAAACCTGGATTTGTCGGAAAACATGACATGATGCCAGTGACGCAAAGCTCGTGTCTGGTGGTGTTGAGCCCATCGGTAACGTTGACGTCGGTGATTCAAAGTCATGATTACGCCTTTGAATGGATGTCTTGCCTTCAGTCCAGCTGCACGAAGTCTGTTCCTCACAGTAGAGTTGGACAGTCGTATTCCCGTGGTAGTACGGAACTCCCTCTTAATCTCCGGTGCAGTGAAGAACCTGTTCCTGAGAGCAACAGTCCGTATCAGCCGGTCTTGTCTGACAGTTGTCTTTTCGGGTCGTCCCCTTCCTCTCCTCATTATAATGTTACCAGTCTGGCGGTGTAACGTTACAAGCCGGGAAATCACGCTTTTTGATTTTCGAAAGAATCGAGCCACCTGATTCTGGGACTGTCCCGCCTGCACCATCCCAATTGCTTGCCATTTTTGTTCCTCTGTCAGGTATTGTCGTGGAGGCATTTTTACTGCAGTGAGGAGTGCCGGTTATCGTGTCCAATTTATACCCTACAACGCACGTGCAATGCATGATTCTGCTGAACCATGAAAAGTAAGGAACGCTGCATCTGTGTGGGACAACACTTATGGCCAATGAACCTGGGTTCGGATTTGGCTGGGTCAAGTGTAACATGGTCCTTTCAGATGCAAAATATACAGATATTGGGGTTCCTTTATTTTTTGTGCCATGTATATTAAATATCCTTTGCTACTACTGGAAAAATGTAACAGGTTTCCTCTCTAAGCTTATATGTAAACATTTACAAATGATTGACATCTAATAGCTGATGATTGATAGATCAGTATGGTCTGTACTGCCGTTGTGAACAAAACAAACTTAAACTTTCATAGAACAAAGTTCCTGTGCATGTATTGCACAAAATATATATTTAACAGTAAAGAAGGAAAAATCTAATCACTTTCAAGAAATTATTTAATGATCATCACTAAAACGTTATGAGATGTGTATTAAGGGGCTGTCCATAATTTTTTACATTTTCACGAGCGTACAAACCGTACGCAGGGGGAAGGGGGAAAAGGGGCCAGCTTAAATGTTTTTTTGAAAATGAAAAATGTTGATCAACATTTTTCATTTGGGGATGTACACTTTTAGGGGGGGGGGGGGGAGGGGTTGATCAAAAGTGTACTCTTTGTACACTTGTGAAAATGTTGAAAATTATGGACGGCCCCTTAATTATGGTGTGTCCATGTGAGTCACAAATTTCAACCGTTTCAACTTTATAATTGGTTTTAAAAAATCTTATTTGTATTGTGCACAGGAATTTGTTTCTGTGCCTTTATGAAGTAAAAAGCGAGATATAGTGTGCGGGTGCTGGTGCGGGTGTGGGTGCAGGTGTGAGTGCAGGTGTGGTTGTGGGTACTCTTTTAACGTGCCCCTATTCACTTACGGTTCAGGCACGCCCAGCCCGGGTTTGGCCTCTGACATCGTATAGGTATTACTTTTCCTATGGCGGCTGCGATAAAGTAGCAATGGATCTTTTATATGCAGTTTCCTGCAGACAGGACAGTACGTTCCTCAGCCTTTGATGTACCAGTCATGAGGTACTGTTTGGGATGGGCGAAAATGTTTGTGTTTAGAATTGAAAATGTTAATAGCTTGTGTATAGATTGCATTCGTAATCTTTTTGATGTCATGTCCTACAATAATTATATTGATTTTTTTTGGGTTGATTTTTTTTTAGGGTACGTCGGCATCTTTAAATCTTGGAAAACACCTTTACATTGGAGGGTACAACAAGAAAAGTGACCTTCCTCCAAGTGCAGACATAACAAGTCCTTTCACTGGTGCCATACAGAAGGTAAGAGTTGACATAGATGTATTGTTCTCATTGGACTTAATGACTTTCAGCAGCTTATGATGCTGGCCTATCCTATGGCACTAGATTATAATACAAAAGCACAACAGAAAGTAAAAAGTAAAGTTTTTTTTATTTAACAACACCACTAGAGCACATTGATTTTTTATCTTATCATCAGCTATTGGACGTCAAACATATGGTCATTTTCACACTGTTTTTTAGAGGAAACCCACTGTCGCCACATAGGCTACTCTTTTACGACAGGCAGCAAGGGATCTTTTATTTGCATTTCCCACATGCAGGATAGCACAAACCATGGCCTTTGTTGAACCAGTTATGGATCACTGGTCAGTGCAAGTGGTTTACACCTACCCATTGAACCTTGCGGAGCACTCACTCAGGGTTTGGAGTCAGTATCTGGATTAAAAATCCCATGCCTCAACTGGGATCTGAACCCAGTACCTACCAGCCTGTAGACCGATGGCCCAACCACGACTCCACCGAGGCCGGTAAAGCACAACAGATGCCAGAAGTGACCATTTATAACATTCTGAAATAACAACAGTAACTACAAAGTAAAAATTGATAGAGCCAGGTGTATGGCATGAATGTTATACTATACCAACTAGAACGCCATAGACAGGGCTTCTAGAATTTTATAAAAATCCACTAGCCATGGGATCAGTGATTTTAAAAATATTCTAGCCATGATTAAAAATTCACTAGCCCTACTTTAAATAAATACAATTTTACTAATAGTAATAATCAGATATGTCACCTAAAGAGATTTTGAGTTTTAAAATCCTTAGATTGGGGTGGAAAGAGTGGGCAGGATATTCATATTTACAAAATAGTAAATGCAGCATTTGACAAGGGTTTTTTTTCACTAGCCGTCGGGCTAGTTATAGTAATTATTTACTAACACTGAATATCACTAGCCATGGGAGTGGGGCTACCATAATCTAGAAGCCCTGTCCATAGGGGACAGGTTAACATGTAGCTAATAATTCTATATACAGTGTATCAAGCAAACTGTGAACCATAAATGTAATATAAATATATCACCTCCTCCCTTCAAGGATCAACTGAAAGAAGTAGAAGCTTTTACAGTTCAAGTTTGAAATAAGCAAATTGTTGTTATACGTATATAATTGTCCCAAGTTTTACAGTTCAAGTTTGAAATAAGCAAATTGTTGTTATACGTATATAATTGTCCCAAGTTTTACAGTTCAAGTTTGAAATAAGCAAATTGTTGTTATACGTATATAATTGTCCCAAGTTTTACAGTTCAAGTTTGAAATAAGCAAATTGTTGTTATACGTATATAATTGTCCCAAGTTTTACAGTTCAAGTTTGAAATAAGCAAATTGTTGTTATACGTATATAATTGTCCCAAGTTTTACAGCTCAAGTTTGAAATAAGCAAATTGTTGTTATACTTACATGTTATACGTATATAATTGTCCCAAGTTTTACAGTTCAGGTTTGAAATAAGCAAATTGTTGTTATACATATATAATTGTCCCATGTTTTACAGTTCAAGTTTGAAATAAGCAAATTGTTGTTATACGTATATAACTGTCCCAAGTTTTACAGTTCAAGTTTGAAATAAGCAAATTGTTGTTATACGTATATAACTGTCCCAAGTTTTACAGTTCAAGTTTGAAATAAGCAAATTGTTGTTATACGTATATAATTGTCCCAAGTTTTACAGTTCAAGTTTGAAATAAGCAAATTGTTGTTATACGTATATAATTGTCCCAAGT
This sequence comes from Gigantopelta aegis, assembly GCF_016097555.1. Taxonomy (NCBI): domain Eukaryota; kingdom Metazoa; phylum Mollusca; class Gastropoda; order Neomphalida; family Peltospiridae; genus Gigantopelta; species Gigantopelta aegis. Next base: position 19,976,358 of record NC_054713.1, on the reverse strand, counting down.
TTTACAGCTCAAGTTTGAAATAAGCAAATTGTTGTTATACTTACATGTTATACGTATATAATTGTCCCAAGTTTTACAGTTCAGGTTTGAAATAAGCAAATTGTTGTTATACATATATAATTGTCCCAAGTTTTACACAAAATTGTACAGTGAAAACCCTCAAAAACTGTACTCTCAGTAAACTGGAATTCGCGAAAAAAAAAGAATGCATTTTTCAGAGTCCTTTTTATACGCCCGTCTATGATGGATTGTATTATGGTATGGTTTTGTCTGTCCGTCCGTCCGTCCTTACGTCCGTCTGTTAACTTTTTCTTGTCCGGACCATATCTTACTTATAGATGCACACAGGACCATCAAACCTCACATGTAGGAACATCTTAGGATGGCGGTGTGTCACGTACTATTACAAGGTCACTGTGACCTACTTTTCACAGTCTACTGCACATAACAGTAAATCCTTGAGCAGACCATATCTTGCATACAGATGCATACAGGACCATCAAACCTCACATGTAGGAACATCTTAGGATGGCGGTGTGTCACGAACTATTACAAGGTCACTGTGACCTACTTTTCACAGTCTACTGCACATAACAGTAAATCCTTGAGCAGACCATATCTTGCATACAGATGCATACAGGACCATCAAACCTCACATGTAGGAACATCTTAGGATGGCGGTGTGTCACGAACTATTACAAGGTCACTGTGACCTACTTTTCACAGTCTACTGCACATAACAGTAAATCCTTGAGCAGACCATATCTTGCATACAGATGCATACAGGACCATCAAACCTCACATGTAGGAACATCTTAGGATGGCGGTGTGTCACGGACTATTACAAGGTCACTGTGACCTACTTTTCACAGTCTACTGCACATAACAGTAAATCCTTGAGCAGACCATATCTTGCATACAGATGCACACAGGACCATCAAACCTCACATGTAGGAACATCTTAGGATGGCGGTGTGTCACGTACTATTACAAGGTCACTGTGACCTACTTTTCACAGTCTACTGCACATAACAGTAAATCCTTGAGCAGACCATATCTTGCATACAGATGCACACAGGACCATCAAACCTCACATGTAGGAACATCTTAGGATGGCGGTGTGTCACATACTATTACAAGGTCACTGTGACCTACTTTTCACAGTCTACTGCACATAACAGTAAATCCTTGAGCAGACCATATCTTGCATACAGATGCATACTGGACCATCAAACCTCACATGTAGGGACAATTTGGGATGGTGGTGTATCGCAGACTATTACTAGGTCACTGTGATCTACTTTTCGTGGTCTACTGCACATAACAGTAAATCCTTGAGCAGACCATATCTTGCATACAGATGCATACAGGACCGTCAACCTCACATACAGGAACAACTTGGGATGGTGGTGTGTCACATACTATTACTAGGTCATTGTGAACTACTTTTCATGATCTACTGCACATAACAGTAAATCCTTGTCTGGATCACATGTTGCATTCCAGTATGCAATTCAGCATGCTAATTTCTTGGCAGTTTTCTATTGTTAACATTACATAGATAAACTGTTTCTTTGTCAATATAAATGTGTCACCAGAGTACCCATGCTAAACAAAATTTCCCTTTCTAATAAAAAAAAATAACTTCATTAATCAGACAGCACCTTCTCCAATGGATACAGTATCATCAGTAGTTGGTCCAAAACAAACTGTTCATCCAACCCATTGCAAAAATATCACATAATTATAATTAGAATTGAATCATACCTGTAACATATTCATTAATGTTTATGGATTTCTATCAAACTCCTGACAGGTGTATCATGTACCTCACCGGTACTCTTGTTTTAATATATCAGTACAGATCGTAACATTTTGAAACTGAATACCATGTGAAACCTGGTCCCGAGGGTGTCCTGTTTAAGGGGTGTCTGGTTTAAAGGGGTTTTACTGTAGTATTTAGTTTTTCAGGTGCCTCATACATATGTCTATAACAAGGATACTTGATACAATAGTAATGGATGAAATGAAATTTGTTTACATAAAGGGCAGGATATAACCCAGTGGTAAAGCGCTCGCCTTGATGGACGGTCAGTTTGGGATTGATCCCATTCGGTGAGCCCATTGGGCTATTTCTTGCTCCAACCAGTGCACCACAACTGGTACATCAAATGCTGTGGTATGTGCTAGCCTGTCTATGGGATGGTGCATATAAAAGATCCCTTGCTGCTAATCGAAAAGAGTAGCCCATGAAGTTGCAACAGCGGGCTTCCTCCCTCAATATCTGTGTGGTCCTTAACCATAATGTCTGATGCCATATAACTGTAAATAAAATGTGTTGAGTGTGTCGTTAAATAAACCATTTCCTTCTTCCTTGTTTGCATAAATGATTGCCTAGATGAATGACAATTTTTTGACAGCCAGTGTTTTGATTATTTTGTTTATTGTGCAGATTGTAGTGAACGGGAAAATCATTGACAATCTGATGACGTCTGCCAAACACATGAGGAACATAGAAGAGTATGACGGACCACCGTGTAACATGAACCCGTGTCTGAATGGAGGAATCTGCATACCGAAGCTGAATGAGGCTAACTGTCGGTGTCCGGGGAGCTTCATCGGAGAACGATGTGAAAAAAGTAATGTTGTTGTACAGTCTTCAGTATATTCTCATCATTTATTCATTTAGATCATTTAGAATCTTCCATATAAAAGGGACTGTCCTGTGTTTACAACCATTGTAAGATGTTTCTAACACAGTCTCTATATCAGTGTGTTTGTTAGGACTGTCCTGTGTTTACAACCATTGTAAGATGTTTCTAACACAGTCTATTTATCAATGTGTTTGTTAGGACTGTCCTGAGTTTACAACCATTGTAAGATGTTTCTAACACAGTCTCTATATCCAATGTGTTTGTTAGGACTGTCCTGTGTTTACAACCATTGTAAGATGTTTCTAACACAGTCTCTATATCAATGTGTTTGTTAGGACTGTCCTGAGTTTACAACCATTGTAAGATGTTTCTAACACAGTCCAGTGTGTTTGTTAGGACTGTCCTGAGTTTACAACCATTGTAAGATGTTTCTAACACAGTCTCTATATCAATGTGTTTGTTAGGACTGTCCTGAGTTTACAACCATTGTAAGATGTTTCTAACACAGTCCAGTGTGTTTGTTAGGACTGTCCTGAGTTTACAACCATTGTAAGATGTTTCTAACACAGTCCAGTGTGTTTGTTAGGACTGTCCTGAGTTTACAACCATTGTAAGATGTTTCTAACACAGTCCAGTGTGTTTGTCAGGACTGTCCTGAGTTTACAACCATTGTAAGATGTTTCTAACACAGTCCAGTGTGTTTGTCAGGACTGTCCTGAGTTTACAACCATTGTAAAATGTTTCTAACACAGTCCAATGTGTTTGTTAGGACTGTCCTGAGTTTACAACCATTGTATGATGTTTCTAAAACAGTCCAGTGTGTTTGTTAGGACTGTCCTGTGTTTACAACCATTGTAAGATGTTTCTAATACAGTCTCTATATCAATGTGTTTGTCAGGACTGTCCTGAGTTTACAACCATTGTAAGATGTTTCTAACACAGTCCAGTGTGTTTGTCAGGACTGTCCTGAGTTTACAACCATTGTAAAATGTTTCTAACACAGTCCAATGTGTTTGTTAGGACTGTCCTGAGTTTACAACCATTGTAAGATGTTTCTAACACAGTCAAGTGTGTTTGTTTGGACTGTCCTGAGTTTACAACCATTGTAAGATGTTTCTAACACAGTCCAGTGTGTTTGTTAGGACTGTCCTGTATTTACAACCATTGTAAGATGTTTCTAACACAGTCTCTATATCAATGTGTTTGTTAGGACTGTCCTGAGTTTACAACCATTGTAAGATGTTTCTAACACAGTCCAGTGTGTTTGTTAGGACTGTCCTGAGTTTACAATCATTGTAAGATGTTTCTAACACAGTCTCTATATCAATGTGTTTGTTAGGACTGTCCTGAGTTTACAACCATTGTAAGATGTTTCTAACACAGTCCAGTGTGTTTGTTAGGACTGTCCTGAGTTTACAACCATTGTAAGATGTTTCTAACGCAGTCCAGTGTGTTTGTTAGGACTGTCCTGAGTTTACAACCATTGTAAGATGTTTCTAACACAGTCCAGTGTGTTTGTGAGGACTGTCCTGAGTTTACAACCATTGTAAGATGTTTCTAACACAGTCCAGTGTGTTTGTCAGGACTGTCCTGAGTTTACAACCATTGTAAAATGTTTCTAACACAGTCCAATGTGTTTGTTAGGACTGTCCTGAGTTTACAACCATTGTATGATGTTTCTAAAACAGTCCAGTGTGTTTGTGAGGACTGTCCTGTGTTTACAACCATTGTAAGATGTTTCTAACACAGTCTCTATATCAATGTGTTTGTTAGGACTGTCCTGAGTTTACAACCATTGTAAGATGTTTCTAACACAGTCCAGTGTGTTTGTTAGGACTGTCCTGTATTTACAACCATTGTAAGATGTTTCTAACACAGTCCAGTGTGTTTGTCAGGACTGTCCTGAGTTTACAACCATTGTAAAATGTTTCTAACACAGTCCAATGTGTTTGTTAGGACTGTCCTGAGTTTACAACCATTGTAAGATGTTTCTAAAACAGTCCAGTGTGTTTGTTAGGACTGTCCTGTGTTTACAACCATTGTAAGATGTTTCTAACACAGTCTCTATATCCAATGTGTTTGTTAGGACGTTAGACCGGTGATGGTGATAGTACTGACTATGCCAATGTTGTGCTATCTGAGGTTAGTCATAAACATGTTACCATGTCATATAGATCTTTCTTCCTTTATTCATTATTGCTCGCTCTTTGAAAATCTCCTTTTTCATAACTAATATCACTAATATTATTTAAAACTATTTGTTGATTTGTGTGTTTTTTTGTTTTTTAGAAGTTAAACATGTGAATATTGACCAGCCAGTGAAATTTGATGGAACTACATTCCTTCATTTTCTCAATGAGATCTCCATTGCGTAAGAATTTATTATTTTTATTTTTTAAATTGTCTTCCGTAAATAAAATGTGTTGAGGCATCATGAAATAAAACATTTCCTTCCTTCCTTCATACAGTAGATGTATCCCAGTGGTAAAATGCTTGTCTGATATGTGGTCAGTGTAGGATTGATCCTAGTCTGTGGGCCGATTGGGCTATTTCTCGTTCCAGCCAGTGCACCACACCTGGTATATCAAATGCTGTGGTATGTGCTATCCTGATGGTGCATGCAACAGATCCCTTGCTACTAATGAAAAAATGTAGCAGATTTCCTCTCTAAGACTATACATTTGATATCCAACAGCCGATGATTTAATAAATCAATGTGCTCTAGTGTTGTCATTAAACAAAACAAACTTTAACTTTTCCTACAGAAGACTGAGATACAATCTGACAGTCCATGATATACCATTTCTTTTACAACAGTTTGTCTTACGAATGATATCTAATTGACAGGAGTGTTGTATTCTGTTGCTTGTATATTTTTAAAAACCAGTTTTTTTATATAAAACATTTAATCCTGTTTTTCAACTAAAGTTTATTTATGGTACTGGTGATTGAACGTTTATCTTATCATAGGTAGAAATTAGAATCAGTAGTGTTAATTTCAGTGCATGGTTTGACTTCGATGTGTACATGTACCGTATATCGCTGTGTATTAGCCGACTCCATGCATTAGCCGACCCCCTAGTTTCACCCTCCAAATCGGCTTTAAAATTATCGACCTTGTATATAAGCCGACCCCCCTATATAAAACTAACCAAGTCAGATGTCTGTGTGGTCTCTACAAAATGACAAAGTACATCTGCTTTCAAACGTCATTTGTCACAGCAAACTTATCCGGAAGCAGTAGCCGATTTCTATTTATAGAAACGGTGTCCGGTTAATTTATTTCTCGTAAAATATAAGTACCAAGATAGCGAAATATACCTAAACATTCTTGATTGCAGCCACACGTTAAAAACACAGTGACTGTTTGCATTGTTGATTGTGCTAATCGGTCTTTTCATTACTAGTCGGCTATACCCTACCATACCCAACCACCCGTGTCGATTAATCCCAAGCCGACAAACAAAACAAATGAAGCTGGAACAATTAACGTGTTCACCGGTTTAGTAAGCAGTTTTGTAATGACACGTGACCTGCGAAGTTTTCCGAAATTGTTTTGATCGGTCACCATTTATTGTTGTTTAAACAGATAAATATTACTAAATAACTTTTAAACACCAACATTTATTAAAGATGAACATATATATACAATTTTAATATCTTTTATTTGTAATAGCTTGTGTTAAAATGCAATATTAAACCTTTATGAAAGCGGAAATGCAGAGCACAATAATGACAATAGATCGAGTCGAGCCGTGACGTCACTATTCTAACTTTACATTTCCAATAAAATGTTGACTCCTTAGATAAGCCGACCCCAGCCTTTGACTTGATAAATTTTGTATCAAAAAGTCGGCTAATACACAGCGATATACGGTAGGTCATTACTAAGTAGCAGGCTCTACATGTAACTTATTATTGATATTTTAATATCAATTTTACATTCTTGTCTCTGCCCCCCCCCCCCCCCAAGTAAAAGCTTTCCTTGAAAAGTCTAGAACACAACTTCATTATTTATTTTTTTGTCACAAAAATCACAACTTAATTTTTTTTTGAAATGTATTAAAATGTATATCAAAGGCTGTGGTATGTGATGTCCCGTCTGTCGGATGGTGCATATAAAAAGATCCCTTGCTGCATTAGGAAAAATGTAGCAGATTTCCTCAGATGACTACAAGAATTACCCAGTGTTTAACATCCAAGAGTCAATGATTAATTAATCAATGTGCTCCAGTGGTGGTGTTAAACGAAACACAAACTTATTTTTAGTTTAAAAACAATACTAGCTGGAGCAATAAATTATGAAGATATGCATTAAATGTGAGGTATCACTTTATTACAGGCAAGAGGCACAAAGAACCAACAACATACAAATCAGGTTTAGAACCAAGAACAAAAATGGACTCCTTGCCTTTCAAAACAGAGGAGACAGTGTCAAGGGAGACTACTTGGCCATTGCTATCGTCAATGGCAAAGTGCAGTTCAGTTACAACCTTGGCAAACAAGCGGCTGATAATTTATTCATAATTGAGTCCAAGGTGAAGGTTGATGATGACAAGTGGCACAAAGTGACAGCTAGAAGGTAAGCCAGTGATGTCTGTGGGCAAATGCATATAAATAGAGAATAACTAGTTAATGACATCATATATCTGCTTTATCCTGTGAATTAAGGTAAAAATGGGAAATTCTGTGAGGAACTGCCGAGTGGAATTTCTCATTCGGCCTGAACAGGATAAAGCAGATATATCCAATTCCATTAACTAATTATTATATTTATCCTGCAGACCATAACAATTAAGGGGAAAAGCTATTATTTCTGTTATTTCAGCCACATTGTATGATGACCTAGAGGTCAAATGAGCGATTTTGTAATGTAGCTATGTGTGTGACGTCAAAGGTCATATCCTGCTAGTAGCAGGATACGACTTTGATTTATCTGTCATCATATTCTGTCAATAGAAACGGTGGTTGCAGGATAAGAAGATTGTTTGTTGCTGTTCACAAGGAGTGTCTTCTGTGGCAGCAGTGGGTTTGTTCTCTGATGCTCTAGTTCAGGGGGTGGGATGTAGATTGGTGGTGTATTAATTATGTTGCTGTTCACAAGGAGTGTCTTCTGTGGCAGCAGTGGGTTTGTTCTCTGATGCTCTAGTTCAGGGGGTGGGATGTAGATTGGTGGTGTATTAATTATGTTGCTGTTCACAAGGAGTGTCTTCTGTGGCAGCAGTCGGTTTGTTCTCTGATGCTCTAGTTCAGGGGGTGGGATGTAGATTGGTGGTGTATTAATTAAGTGATCGGTTGCAGGATAAAAAGATTGTTTGTTGCTGTTCACAAGGAGAGTCTTCTGTGGCAGCAGTGGGTTTGTTCTCTGATGCTCTAGTTCAGGGGGTGGGATGTAGATTGGTGGTGTATTAATTAAGTGATCGGTTGCAGGATAAAAAGATTGTTTGTTGCTGTTCACAAGGAGTGTCTTCTGTGGCAGCAGTGGGTTTGTTCTCTGATGCTCTAGTTCAGGGGGTGGGATGTAGATTGGTGGTGTATTAATTAAGTGATCGGTTGCAGGATAAAAAGATTGTTTGTTGCTGTTCACAAGGAGTGTCTTCTGTGGCAGCAGTGGGTTTGTTCTCTGATGCTCTAGTTCAGGGGGTGGGATGTAGATTGGTGGTGTATTAATTAAGTGATCGGTTGCAGGATTGAACACACATGACAGACTTGAGTTTTTACCATCCCAACCAGTTCCTCATGCAGGACTGGTACACCAAAGGCCATGGTGTGTACTGTCCTGTGTATAGGAATGTGTATAGAAATGATTTCTCACTGCAGAAATAATCTCTCTCTCTCTCTCTCTGTCTCTCTCTCTCACACACACACACACAAGGCCCTCATCTCGCTCTTCTCTCCCTCTCTCTCACAAGGCCCTCATCTCTCTCTCTCTCTCTCTCTCTCCCTCTTTCACAAGGCCCTCATCTCTCTCTCTCCCTCTTTCACAAGGCCCTCATCTCTCTCTCTCTCTTTCACAAGGCCCTCATCTCTCTCTCTCTCTTCTCTCTCTCTCTCTCTCTCTCTCACAAGGCCCTCATCTCTCTCTCCCTCTTTCACAAGGTCCTCATCTCATTCTCTCTTCTCTCTTTCACAAGGCCGTCATCTCTCTCTCTATCTCACAAGGCCCTCATCTCTCTCTCTTCTCTCCCTCTCTCTCACAAGGCCCTCATCTCTCTCTCTCCCTCTTTCACAAGGCCCTCATCTCTCTCTCTCTTCTCTCCCTCTCCCTCACAAGGCCCTCATCTCTCTCTCCCTCTTTCACAAGGTCCTCATCTCATTCTCTCTTTCACAAGGCCGTCATCTCTCTCTCTATCTCACAAGGCCCTCATCTCTCTCTCTTCTCTCCCTCTCTCTCACAAGGCCCTCATCTCTCTCTCTCCCTCTTTCACAAGGCCCTCATCTCTCTCTCTCTTCTCTCCCTCTCCCTCACAAGGCCCTCATCTCTCTCTCCCTCTTTCACAAGGTCCTCATCTCATTCTCTCTTTCACAAGGCCGTCATCTCTCTCTCTATCTCACAAGGCCCTCATCTCTCTCTCTTCTCTCCCTCTCTCTCACAAGGCCCTCATCTCTCTCTCTCCCTCTTTCACAAGGCCCTCATCTCTCTCTCTTCTCTCCTCTCCCTCACAAGGCCCTCATCTCTCTCTCCCTCTTTCACAAGGTCCTCATCTCATTCTCTCTTTCACAAGGCCGTCATCTCTCTCTCTCTCTATCTCACAAGGCCCTCATCTCGCTCTCTTCTCTCCCTCTCTCACAAGGCCCTCATCTCTCTCTCTCTCCCTCTTTCACAAGGCCCTCATCCCTCTCTCTCTCTCTTCTCTCCCTCTCTCTCACAAGGCCCTCATCTCTCTTTCTCTCCCTCTTTCACAAGGCCCTCATCTCTCTCACTCTCCCTCTTTCACAAGGCCCTCATCTCTCTCTCTCCCTCTCTCCTTTCACAAGGCCCTCATCTCTCTCTCTCTCCCTCTCCTTTCACAAGGCCCTCATCTCATTCTCTCTTCTCTCTCTCTCTCTCTCTCTCTCTCAAAATAACCATTTGTTCGAAACCAAATAACCATTGCTGATGTGTCATAGACCAAATATTCCTTTTCTTTTCTGTCTTCTATACAAAGAATCAGAATTACCATGTTAGATTAAGTAAAGTGCTGGGGTGTTGTTGAACAAAAAATTACATTCCTTTCATTTATTTTCAGGGAGCTTCAAGATGGAATACTTCAGGTTGATGACGAAGTTGCAGTGATGTTGTCATCAGCTGTTGGGGCCTCGCAGCTTGACACAGACGGCCAACTGTGGATAGGTACAAACTCTTTTCTTATGTAGATTCCCGAGCTAGATCCCGCCCCACCTCGGTGGATCTATTCTCCGATTGTTTTTTGGCCCATTCCCAAAACAGAGCAATTGACTGGCATTTTACAAGTACAGCCATAATAAACTGTATTTAGTCAGAAGACTTAAAGTAATTCTAATTCAGAAGAATTTTTAAAATTCATTTTACGGTTGTCAATGAACTAAATGTGACAACTTTAAAAGTTAAATCTTTTTTTTATTAACACCCCAAAATAGTGTTTAAACCATTTTACAATACTTCTCTATACTAATTCAAACTTTAGTCTAGTTTTCAGTACTATTTACCTTTACTGTTCCAAGTTATTGCCATGCATCAAAACTTACTCAACTTCTTCAGTTTTCTAAAACTACTTGGCACAGTGTTTCTGCCAGAAGGAAACTTTGGGGTATGGCACTATGTAATTGAATGCAACCATAGTCAACAGGGGATATGGGGAGGGGAGAGGAAAGGTGTCTCCGCCAGAAAGAAAATGGGTTAAGTTTAGGGTTAAGAAAAGCATACAGTAATGATAAGTGTCGATAATTCTGTCTAAAGGTTAACTTAAACAAATAAAGTCTGCAAAATAATTTGAGCGTGGCGCCATACCCGTTTTACCCTTTGGCAGAAATCCTGTGTCAGGATTCTTGTATTGCCCTAGCGAGAGTAATACGCAAATCCTGACATGAGTTTTGTAAAATCAGTGTGACTCGCACAAAACATTTTAAATATGTTACTAGAAGGAGACGATGAAATGACGCCATTCTGACATTTCGGTAAGCGATGCCATCAAAGACTGGGGAGGGCCCAGTAGTAAAGCACTCACTTGATGCGCAGTCGATTTGGGATCGATCCCCGTCGGTAAGCCCATTGGGCTATTTCTCATTCCCACCAGTGCACCACGACTGGTATATCAAAGGCCATGGTATGTGCTACCATGTCTGTGGAATGATGCATATAAAATATTCCTTGGCATTTTGCTGCTAATTGGAAAGAGTAGCCCATTGCGTGGTGGCAGTGGGTTTCCTCTCTCCAGCCAGTGCACCATGACTGGTACATTAAAGGCTGTGGTATGTGCTATCCTGTCTATGGGATGGTGCTTATAAAAGATCCCTTGCTGCTAATCGAAAAGAGTAGCCCATAAAATGGCGACAGCGGGTTTCCTCCCTCAATATCTGTGTGGTCCTTAACCATATGTCTGACTCCATATAACCATAAATAAAATGTGTTGAGTGCATCATTAAATAAAACATTTCCTTCCTTTCTCTCTCATTATCTGTGTGGTCCTTAACCATATGTCCGATGCTATATAACCATAAATAAAATGTGTTGAGTGCGTCGTTAAATAAAACATTTCCTTCCTTCTAAGACTGGCAAAGGCACTCCATGTTATGACGTCGCTTCCCAAAATCACGCCATTCATTGGTCATGTGATAACTTGTTATTACACGCGTACTTCGAATGGTTTTTATTAACTACCAGGGCTAGCTCTCCCACTCGCCAAATTCGCCAATGTGGCAAATTTAATTTAGTTTGGAATTATTTTTTTTTAAAGTAATTATTGATATTTTGTTGGAAAATAATGTAGGATTTTACCATTATTGAAGTTTCATGGATAATTTGGCGAAATTTTCTGCTCACCCAGAGCTAACCCTGTCTGTCCGTCTTGTTGAACCATGTGAATAATAACAATGCTAACAATAAGAATGTTTTGGGATTTTTTTGTAGGAGGTAAAAGTATTTTGCCGTGGGACCTGCCGAGTGCCTATTACCAAGGCTTCGTGGGCTGCGTCGATGAGATTAAAGTGAACCGTGGCAACATGCACCTCGTTAAACACAGAACTGAACGGACCATGACTGTTGCGTTTTGCTCATAATGGCCAGGTGCTGAACTATCAGTCAAATGTCTGTGACCAAAATCCCAGACATTTAGTGATATTCATGTTATGGGAAGATAAATGAAATGGATTTTGTTTGACTAAAAGAGAGATGTTTTTTATTAGCTCGACTGATTGAAGAAAGCCAGGTCTGTGAACTCTGATATACGCTAGTTGGCCATATTGTTTTGTCTTTCAAGATGTCTGGTGATGTGAGCTGTATGTCTTCTTGTAATATTAGAAATGGAATCATAGTTTGAAAAAAAACACGAAAACCTAAGACGACATAATGAGTAAAAAAAAAAATGAATGAAAAATTGAAGGTGTGAAAATTAAAACTGTTAATGAAAGTGTTGCATTTAGTACACTGATAGAGGTGGGAATAGTTTCAGGATGATGGTTTGTCAGAATAGTTACTACAACTCTTGATGAGAGGATCAGAAATAACTTCACTTTCTTTCATCTTCAAAATCAAAAACTACCTGTAAAAGTTCAGAAGCTTCTGCAGAAGATTTGGATACAGATAAGTAATGGCGTCAGTTGGACCAAGTCGTATATATTCCGAACATTCCAGCATTCCTTAAAGATACATATTCCAAACTGGACCAAATAGCAAACATTCCTAAGGTGAAGTAAAGATGAATTGCCATCGTGTTCTACCATTATTGTTCTTGCAATCAGTGAAGTTTAACACATTTCCTTGTGCACAAACACAAATCAACACTGTCTATTTTGATGGAGAATCAGCACTTGATGATAAAGAACGTACATTAAATGTCCACCACCATGGTGCAAGCTTGCCAGAAAAGAAACATCATCTTATTGAGAGACAGGCACTGTGTTTGGTTTCTGTAGCTTGTAAAAGAAGATTGAAATTCATCAGAAGCAAATGTCAACATAGATACATGTGTATGTACAAAGATTCGAAGAAAAAGTCATCACATTCCAGAAAGTTATCTATTTTCAAACAGGCACTGTGATTGGTTGATAAGGAGAGGCTCTGTGATTGCTTGATAAAAAGAGGCTCTGTGATTGGTTGATAAGAAGCTCTGTGATTGGTTGATAATAAGAGACTCTGTGACTGGCTGATGACAGAAGTAGCACAAGTCAATCTTTGTAATAACAAAATGATAGCAAAGATGTGTACAGAGCCCCAAAGAAAAAGTTGTGTTGTCTGTGACGATTATAAAGCCTACATATCACAATTGTCCAACACGTTGTCCAAGTACCCAAGACATCAGATATTCATCTACTTATTGTGTACTCTCAACAGATGATGGTGTAGTAGTGTTTGTATAAAGTGATCCTATACTAACCGTAGCTGATATTTCTTTTAACTCTGTTATGTTAGCACTGAAAGTGAACCTCACCTTGTTGTTAACTATAATGACAACCATTTCCACTGACCTCATAATGAAAGTAAAATGTTTTGATGTCACTGCTAGGTGAGATTTTATCAAATGTAAATCTACAGATTTTACAAATATTGTTTCATATTTTATCCATACATGTGTATTTTAAAGAACTTTAGCCCAATTTTACTAAATGTCGTAAGTTTACGTCTGCAACTTACGGAAATACTGGTCTTACATTTACACGTTTGGCATTATTTCACGCATAAAATTACATCATTACGGAATCTAGAGTATTTTAAGCACAAAAGGAAATCAAATATGTTTATTTCTAACTATATTTGTGAACTATAATAGTAATAAGAATTGCGGTTTAGTCGTAGATTTACGTTTTCGTTTACGTGTAAAACTAGGCTTATGATGTTTTGTGAAATTGAGCCCTGTTGTTTACTATGTTCACATTATCTTCTGATAAGAATATCTAACTCTAATAAAGGTATCCGTTTCGTTTCAATGTAAATTACTATTGATATTGTATAATTAACCATGCCTTCGGAATTATATCTTGCTCAGTATGAACTAGCTTTGGAAACGATTACCCTAATAAGATCAATTCAGTTTTATTTTGGGATAGTTTAATGGTGGTGATAATAGTAATTTTAATAATTTTTTATTCTATGTGTTTCCCCGAGGCTATATACAATATATGTATTTGAAGAACAACACAATAGTTATTACAAGTTAAAGAATTTTAAATTACAAATGCCTTGACTGATCAAAAGCAAATTAAAAGTTTTACAAAATGAAGACTTTTTTATATATTACAGTTGCCATGACACTGTGATGAGAAACTTGTGATTTGATTGGTTTAAAGATTTTAGTATTTATTGAGCCATGTCAGTTACATACTGTAATTAGAATATCTGTACATTATGTACCATAAACATCATATACGTGTATAATATAATAGGTAACCTGCATATGAATGTAGAAAATAATACTGTCATGTTGAAGCCCTCTTATATACATATAATACAGTCGGTATGTAATACGGTTAGTATGTGGTATTGTCCTTACGATATCTACTTAATATTCATCAGTAAATAAACTGTAAATTAATATGGTCAGTATGTGGTATTGTTCTTATCATATCTACTGAATATTCATCAGTAAATAATCTGTAAATTAATATGGTCAGTATGTGGTATTGTCCTTATGATATCTACTGAATATTCATCAGTAAATAAACTGTAAATTAATACTGTCAGTATGTGGTATTGTTCTTATATCTACTGAATATTCATTAGTAAATAAACTGTAAATTAATACAGTGTGTGGTATTCCCTTATAATATCTACTGAATATTCATCAGTAAATAAACAGTAAATTAATGCTTTTATAACAATACTGGAACACATATATTGAAATCTAATATTGGCTCTTTAGATTAATACTAGAAGCAAATTGCTAAGCTAACATTAATAGCAAGTAACATTGATGGAGTTGTATTCAAACTGAATGCAATATTATAATGGGTTTATTTGCCATTTAGAAAATATCAAGCCAGACCGTGAAGATAGCAACCAAGGTGCACTGTTTAAAAATAATGGGCTGAATTTACTAAGCCTGCTTTTGTTTTATACAGATGTAACAACAAACTTCAAGAAAAACAGACTTGATAAAAAAAAATCCATATTTTAGGTCCAATATTAGCAAAATCAAATTATCACACTAGACTGAGTTACCACTATGACTTGTTATTTCACCCAGCTCCACTATTGGGTTGGACTGGAAATGATTCAGAGCAAACTGTTATAGCACACACTTGTCTTGGGCACAAGATCTGTCACAAAACCCATTCCTGCATCAAGCTAGGAGGAAAGATGGGGAGGGAAAAGGAAGAGCTCTTCCACTATCATTTCCCATCAGGTTTTATAATGGATGTTGATTGACTTAACTATGGACAGACTTTTGTCTTGTGTGTAAAATAAATTTCACTACATAATGAATATTCAGTATTTATCACCAAATCTATATCACGATACTAACCAAACATGTATGTATACCGGTCTATTCCACTTCCAGGCCTTCGGATTTCATGAAATGTGACGGTAAAAATCACGCTCTGTGAAATCGTGTCGGTAAAATCATGGAAACAAAATTTCATTTCCCGTGATTATTATATCGAGTACGACTATTCAACGGAACCTAAAAACAGTTTCCGATGGGTTGCCATGACCACAAGACATGGAACCGAAAAAGTGTTTCACATGAAATTTGAAATCCTATGGGCAGCACTTCTGTCATTGTTTTTAATAATCGAGGGCTCTAAACACGTGACAATATTACAGCTAACTTAGATTAGTGAACGCTGTATAGTTTATATTACCCAGGTCTTAGTGCTTATGTTATAGCTGTAGGCTATTTGATGTGTTTATTTTTTTACTGCCTGCAAACAGGCAGATTTATTTTACTATTTGGTATAATTTTAGTGTGACAAAATATTGTACAATGATAAATATAAATTGTTTTCTTTTACACTGAACACTGGTATAATTTTAGTTTGAGTGATAAGATATTGTAAAGTGATCTATATAAAAAATTTAATTCACATTATTTGTAAGAATCTTTTTAATGTGTATATATAAAACAAGGTTTTTTGTATGTTCATCTATCTGTCTGTGTGTACTGCTCTAAAGATATGACATGTCAATGTATTTGTTATATTGCAAATATTTTAATGATTTTAGTGGCATATGTAAATTGATTATTCACTGCATTATAAATCAATCATTAAACAGTTCTGTTCATTTAATAGCTTGCTATGAGCCTCTCAGCTTTCACTATTGAGTTAAATAAAGGTCATGTGTGCTTTGCTTGTTAATTAACCCAATAAAGTTTAATACATAATAGTACAATAGTTGAGAATGCCTCTATACTGGAGTAAATACATTTGTTATTTAACTTTTAAGTGAAACCATTAAACTGCTAATTCCTCCCCCCCCCCCCCCCTCCCCCAAACAATATATTGATATACTGGTACTATAATATCCAAATGAAATTTTATTTGATGTGATATTCAGAGAACCAAGTTCTCAATATAATACAGTCAGACCTCGTTACAATGACCACGTTCATCCCTGGGTCACTTTGTCATTATATCGAAATTGTTGTTTTATTGAAATTGCCGTTATAAAATTGTTTTTATTTAATGACATCACTAGAGCAGATTGATTTAGTAATCATCGGCTATTGGTTGTCAACAGTATCAAGGGATCATTTACATGCACCATCCCACAAACAGGATAGTACATACCAAGGCATTTAATATATCAGTTGTGAGGCACTGGCTGGAGTAAGAAATAGCCCAGTGGTCCACCAATGGGGATAGATCACAAACCATCATTAAATACTAAGTATATTATTATAATCAAAATCCATTCACAGTCAATCTAATCGATTGGTACCTACTTCGTTTATGAAATGTCATAAAAATAGTACTTCATTGTTCGAAGTTAATCCTTTAATTGAATGACTAAAGGCTTATGTTCAAAAGAAATACATGTCTACAGAGTTAATCAAAATCGGTAACTCAGACATCATGTGACACTGTCGGCTTGCGATGAGATCAAGGATGCCAAGTGGCTGTGTGTACTGCAAACATGCTACCACATCAGTGATTATGTAATGTTGTTGTAAAAAGGTGTTTTTAGACGTCCGGTGTACGTTTGTTCCTAATTTGCTCTGTCGGTTCGGAAGGTCCGACTTCCGGTGTAATGAACAACAACATTGGTGTACATTCGTTCCCGACAATTTGTGGTCGGATGGTGTAAATGTCGTAGTAACAAAGTCTGACTGTATTTATATATATATATATATATATACAATTATGCTTTATGACTTGGTAAGGATAGGATCAGAATTCCAATAAACTTTTACATCTGGCACCTTCATAACTTGAATTATATCCATTATTAACTTTAACAGGGTTTAAGTGCACACCCCCACAAAAAACACAAAAATAGAAAACATTCAGCAGTTTGGCTAATTTGGGTTTAAATTATTAGCCAAACTCAAGTTTTCAAACGTGACACAAATGTGACAAAGTAATGAAAACTGTAGCCTTGTGACAAATTTATTATCAAATATATACTAAATGACAAAAAGAAAAGAAAAATTGACAAAGTAATGAAAATGTTAATCTTGTGACAAATTTATTAAATTTATACGAAATGACAAATGAGATGCATGGTGTAAAATAATAATAGAATGTATTTTTTTCATAGTGATGTGAAATAAACATACAGAAAAAAGCTAACATTTTGAAATTTTGTTGTATGTAAATAACAGATATAAGTCAACTTAAAAGATCTCAATTTCTGTTTTGAAATTTAATTAATATCAAATATGTTAATTTACTCTATGGAAATTATAGTCGGGGTATTTGTATTTATTCACATTTCTTTTGTCACCGAGTATACATATACTAAAATAAACTCGTAGTCCGTCCCATCCTTTTACAAAAATGTTTTTGTCAATAATTTCAATTTGGTTTGATGTAAGAAGAAAAGTAAAAGTGTTTTGGAAATATTTGATGTAAGAAGAAAAGTAAAAGTGTTTTGGAAATAACAAAAAAAAACCTAAGTATTTTGAGTGCAATTTAGAAAACAATCTACTCAGAAATAAATAACTTGTAGTAAATTTCATAGCATGAATAAAAGCCGATCCCTGTGGGAAGGACTATAAGTCTGTACTTAATAAGGACTATAAGTCTGTACTTAATAAGGACTATAAGTCTGTACTTAATAATGTTGAGAACATCTTAAAATCTGGGAATCCATTAACAAGACCTGACCCTACTTAACGTGACCTAACTCAACTTCCAATAAGCTTCAGAGGCTGCAAGTGTATTTGCTTAATGAACAAACTGCCTATCTAACCTCACGTATAGCTGCGTTGTATCTAATGAGGTTGTGAATTCATGTATCTGTTATACTCACTGTATGTACATTCAACTGTCGATCACTGTATGTATTCAACGTTTCCCAGTCTTGTGTAAAATAAAAACAACCGTAACAATAACGGTGGCTTCTTTATTTGTTTTACTACTTAAAAAGAGTTGGGTGTACATGTACAAATGTAGCTCATGGTGAAACAGTAGGTAAAATTATCAATCTCTCTACAGCATATATATATATATATATATATATATATTATATATATATATATATATACACACATAGGAATTAATAAATGAATATGGGGCAGGACATAGCCCAGTGGTACAGCGTTCACTCGATGCGCCGTCGGAAAGAGTGGCCCATGAAT
The DNA here is from genome assembly GCF_016097555.1 of Gigantopelta aegis. Lineage (NCBI taxonomy): Eukaryota > Metazoa > Mollusca > Gastropoda > Neomphalida > Peltospiridae > Gigantopelta > Gigantopelta aegis. The sequence continues at coordinate 19,957,787 of NC_054713.1, read as the reverse complement.
GGCAACAGCAGGTTTGCTCTCTCAATATCTGTGTGGTCCTTAATCATATGTCTGACGCCATATAACCATAAATAAAATATTTTGCGTGTGTCCTTAAATAAAACATGTCTTTCTTTTAATGAATGTATCTTTTAACAACACCCCAGCATGAAAAATACATTGGCTATTGGGTGTCAAACTAGAGTAAATGCAAAAATGATATGCACAGGAAAAAAGTTCCGGTGCAATAAATAACATGGTCTCAAACCTACTGCAATGTTGATAAATGGTTGAAATGTGACAGATTATTATGTACCTTGAAATACATGCACAGGAATTTGTTTCACGAGTATATACTATGCCCATACACTATACCCATATACAGTAAAACCTGTCTAAACTGGACCCTGAAGAAACCGGAAAACTGTCAAAACCGACCAAGTTTCATGGTCAAGAATTTTCTCAATTCTAAAATGTGACCCTGTAAAAACCAAATCGTGTCTAAATCTAATATTAGGTCCCCGATGTGATCTGATTTAGACAGGTTTTACTGTATATACTTTTGTTTTGTTTAATAACAGTAGGAAACATTGATTAATTAATCATCAGCTATTTGAATGTCAAACTTTCTGACACATGGTTTTCCACTAACAGAGAAGAGTATTTTATACACCAGTTGTGGGGGCACTGGATGGGGCAGGAAAAGCCCCAGAATGAGTTCGCCAAAGATATTGAATCCTCTCACCCTGAGCCGACTGTAATTAGAATATTTGTACATTATGTAAGCTAGATCCTGCTTACTGCCATTAGTAGGTCCAACTGTTGTGCGACTGCCTTTTTAAGTAAAAATTAATGAATGTTTAGCAGCACCCCAGCACAAAAACATTTATCAGCTATTGGATGTTAAACAGTGGTAAGTTATATTAAAAAAATATGATCTCACATATTACGATGACAAAAAAAAGAAAAATGACAACTTGTTTTAAAAATATACAATCTCTGTGAAGACTTGAACTCCCATGAATCTTAACAAGCATTTTGAGAGTACTGCTAAAGCAATACATGTCCCAAAATTTCAGTGCACCACGACTGGTATATCAAAGGCTTTGGTATGTGCTATCCTGTCTATGGGATGGTGCATATAAAAGGTCCCTTGATGCTAATCGAAAAGGGTAGCCCATGAAGTGGCGACAGCGGGTTATCTTTCACAATATCTGTGTGGTCCTTAACCATATGTCTGATGCCATATAACCGTGAATAAAATGTGTTGAATGTGTCGTTAAATAAAACATTTCCTTCTTCTGATGGATGGACGGACAAACAGACAGACAGAAGGACGTTGATGAAACACATAGTCCCCTCCAGTTGGACTGGTAGAGGACTACTAACCTGACCAGCAGACCTCTTAAATGACTTTCATTTTAAAATGTTGATATTATCGTCTACAAGCTCAAACAGAACGTACAGATTGTTCATCCGCTCACAGATCTGTTTGGCCGTCTCACCGAGCTGAGTCTTAATACTGGCGTCCACCGAGCGATTCATTAAGAGAAGTTCCAGCGTTTCATGACTGTCTCTTTCTGAGGCGGCCAGGTGAAGTGGGGTGAGGCCGCCCTGAGTCCGAGAGTTAATGTCCGCACCACTACTGATGAGCACCAAAGCCGCGGAGGCCGAGTTCCAGCGACAAGCGCTGTGTAGAGGATGCCAGCCGTCGATAGTCCGAGCGTGGATGTCGGCACCGTGCGTCAACAAATACTGAAAAAAATAAAGTGAAGTTCGTTTTGTTACTAGAACACACTGAGGGTGGGACGTAGCCCAGTGGTAAAGCATTTGCCTGATGTGCGGTCAGTCTAGGATCGATCCCTGTCGGTGGACTCATTGAGCTATTTCTCGTTCTAGCCAGTTCTGGAACAAGAAATAGCCTAATGGGCCCACAGACGAGAATTGATCCTAGATCGATTGCACATCAGGCGAGCGCTGTACCACTGAGCTACGTCCCGCCCCCATATGTTACTATTGTCGTCTGTGAGATTTGATTTGGTAGTATACATCCAACATGGGTGACTCCTTCCTAAATGCAACACAGCATCTTTCCTATTGACAGGACAGTTATGCACCAGTCATGAGGCACTGGTTGGGATGAGAAAAAAAGGCCTGAATCCATTCAAATTATTTTGCCAAATTAAAATAAAATTTGCCAGTGGTTCTTAGAATTCGCAGTTAACAAATATGGCAAATGGCAGAGCTAGCCCCGTAAATGGTACATGTAGCTGCTAATTAATTTTCAGTCGACTACAAATTTCGCTATTAAAAAAAATAAAAAAAATAAAAGACTTATAAGTTTTGTTAAGAAAAGACTTGAATTTTAAAAATAATTTATTACTGTAAATCAGAAAATATCGGCAACCTTAAAATTTAACGAAATCCATATCGGTGACATATTAGTGACATAAAACTTTAGTGAGGTCGGGATATCAAACATTAAAAAAAGCTGAAAGCCAGTTATTGTTTTTTTTTACGACTGACCGGTCACAAGAACACTCGACACTTTTTGATGTTATGCAATGCACACTATTTCCGGTTCGAAATTTAGCCTCAAACATCCAAGTGACGCTGCTTGTCTCCAACATTACAGTGTTATACATCTAAACTAATTACTATTTTTTGCTTTATTTATTGCATAATCTATAGCCTGTTGTTTGACCAGTTAATCGCTGATGAAACACCACACATAATCAGTCCAATAAAAACGTGTTTTCGGAGTAGTCTATTGTGTGTACAGGGGTTGTAAGCTGTTTTTTCCACTGAGACGTACTAGTATTCTTTGCTCTGGTACGGTCTGTTCTCACTTTGTCAAATAAAGAAAACAATGATTTAGCGTTAATGACCGTTATACCCGTTGTTAACCAAGCCCGTAACAATTAGTTTTCATGGATTTGTTTTCTATGACAGAACTAATTTATTTTTAACCACAATTATGTGTCTTTATTGCTAAAAGTTACAAACATTGAAACTATAAGACTGTATTCATAATACTGACATTTCGTTTTGCTTTGCTGCGATACTGCACTGGATGTGACAATAGTTTTAATTATTGTGCCACGAACGGTGGTGTACATAGTATATGTGACTTTTTATTTGCCTTGGTTCTGAAATCCAATTTAATTGTTCACAGTTGATTCATTCAAATCGTTATTAAATATGTATATGTTTTAAGACTTGTTTTTGTTTTAATCTGACTTTAGTTTATATTTAGCGTCCTGAAATGTTAGCATTTTTTATGGCTTCGCTAAATTCGTGAATATTTTATGCTTGCCAACATTTTCTGATTTACAGTATTATTATTTTTTTTTTTTTTTTTTTTTTTTATGAATGTCCATTAAAAAAAAGACCACTTAATCATTCCTTAAACTAAATGGGTTACAGAAAACAATATAATCAGTATATAAAATAGATAAGAGCTGGGCGGTATTGAAATTTCAAGTTCGGTATTGGCATCAGTATTTTGGGGGTGACTTACCTTGGTATCGGCAAGGTATTTGGTATTGATACAAACCAATACTGATATTGAGTGGTATTTTCGGTATACTCTGCTTTAAATGCATGCCTGAGTTAAGGCTCACCCACTAATTTCATCTAAATAAAATAAAATTCCATACACAAGGCCCTCATCTCTCTCTTCTTTCAATCTATTTTGTGTTCATCAGATATATTGTTTGTGCTTTATTAAATGGCGGATAACATTTTTCAGTACCAAAACTTCAGTATTTTGAAATTTGCTAGGTACGGTAAATGGGTATTGACATGATACCGATACCGAATGGCATATACGGTATACCACCCAGCTCTAAAAAAAATTAATATATTTTAAAATAAATGTATTAACCTCCACCATGTCAGCATGGTTGTTGTAACTCGCGCGGTGCAGCGGTGTGTACTGATCGTTGTCGCGTGAGTTCACCAGGCTAGGCTGCTGGGCCAACAATGACTGGACAACGGTCATCAGATTCTTCTCGGCCGCAGTCAGAATACGCTTGGCAGGATCACCTACAATTAATTAATTTGTGGTATCTACAGTAGTGCTGTATTAATTAATTAATGACATACATGTACAAATATCCCGACTGTATTAATACACGTATGGAAATAAATATGATTTCACCATTCTTTTTGCCCAGTTGCAAGGCTTACAATTTACGACAATACCCAAAAATCAATCGAGGCCTACATGGCAATATTTTATTGTTTAAGCAACTGTGTTTTGTGTTACAATACATGGGTTCATAAATGTCTGACATAATTATAATAAAAATATTAAATTAAAAAACCACAAGAACGATTGATCAAACTATGAAACAGGCGACATTTGATTCACCTTGGCCGATAACGGAACTGCACAAGACGTTTCGAATGTAAGAACATTGGTCCTTCAGAAAACCACAAGCAAATCAGGAAATATATCCTTGACCTTTATACTTAATCCAATCAATGACGGACATTCTGCTATAAAATTAGGTCTCACCGACCAATCAATACATCGCTTGTAAAACATTAAATCACCAAGAAATTCAAACCTGATCTGTAACAGTACACGATAAAGATATACACAAAATTCCAACTCAACATCACGAGGCATCGTGAAAAAAACACCTGGAAAAATATTTGTGGGACAGACGGACAGATAGAAGGATGGAGATGAAACCTATAATTGTCCGGATGGACTGGTAGGGGACTAAACACAGGACAAGAAATGAATATAATTATTTACTCTCCAACTCCAACTTAGTAAATACATCCACATCATCGTCGTCATCCTCCCAGTAACTATTGAATTTATTTGGCTCTCCCTTCTTAGCTTGGAGTATCTGCAATATCAAAATGAACATTAACATTTATGTTTTATTTATTTATTTATATTTTCACTTTTTTTGTACAAAAAACATACAATATACATAGCTAATTCTTCAAACTCAATTCATAAATTTGGTCCTAAAATGCGATGTAGATATATTTATGTACATGTATCCTCCCATATAATATGTTTTCGAACAGATAAGCAAAAATGGCAAATTTCTGTAATGAATTCTGAATTAAAAGCTAAACAATCTTTCTTACCTGTTCACTGGAATATAATCCATGAAACAGACAGAATTATAGATGTTAAACATAATATTGGTTGCAGCAGAAAGTTTTTCTGACATTGTGTCTGGATATATTGTGAGGAAGTTACGTCATATATGTTTTTGAACATGTCATAGTTTCTATAAATAAACAATGTTCCGTAGCAGCACAAGAATGTGTATGTATGATATGCCATGTCTTGGATGTGAGCAAGAAGTTTAGCTTCTTCATCCTTAAATAAAAAGGTTTGAGGTCCAGATTTGCTACATGACACGTTAATCCTCCCTCGATCTACAGCGGTCAAACAGTGTTGTAACTGGGACTGAAAACCTTTTGGGCAGCCTTATGGATGTCTTTGCGATCGTTTATTACAGTAGAATATGTCTCAGAAATATTTTCTTGGGTCTATTGCCGGTATCTGGATCTCTCAGTGGGATAAGTAGTTTAAAAAAGAAAAGGAACACTTACCTTGAGAAAAGGAATATTGTAATTGTAAAGTCTCGTCCACGGATATTAATAAGAAATGGTCTAAACAGGTTTCCATATTTTTCTAAACAAATCAGATTTATTTCCCTTTACAGTGAATGACGTATTCAATATGGATATAAACAAAGCCAATAGCACATCAAGTGTAGATATAGACGATGCAGTAAAGTGCTACGTTTGTATTTACATGATGGTATGTACCCAAAACTTGGACAGTGGTTCATTAACATTATTTTTCAATAAATTAATTGCCATACTTACACAAGGAAGTTTTATATACAACATTTTTGTAGCAAACGACACACAACCTCTTCTTGTCTCTTCTTGTGACGTCACACCTTCAGTATGCAGGTGGAAAATTGTGTATAAATGAGCTGTTCGAAAACATATGATGTTCAAATTTATATGACTATACGATATTAAAAAAAATCTATGGAATCAGTTAATGTAGGCCTACAGTCATTTATCGTAAATAAATGTTAAAATAGCATAATATGACACAAGCATTTATGATTATGGACCTTTAATTACTTATAACATGGGAGGTAACCAAGTTCCAGTGTCTATCAGTATCACATCACCTGTGCAAACAGCTCTGCGTTCACGTTGCTTTGTTCTCTTTCTGGATAAATCTCCTCCAAGTCATCGGGTTCAGCCATTCTGGCAATTCTGATTCCACGATCTACCGAAACAAATATTAAAAACTAAATAAACAAAAATAATAAAACAGTCGCTTGTCCATTTACTATCCTCCGGCTACTTTTCGTTGATTTGGGAACTCTTCAGTGGAGAAGTTAAAATTATTCTGCTTCCGCTTTCGCTTTTGTTGTCGGTAGGTCTAAACATTGAATTTGACATTTTATATGATTTTATTGTTACAGTTTTTGCTGTTTTTTAGCGTAATTGTTTTGGTAGGTTAACTTATTTCTCACGTCAAGCTATCTTACTAACAAGTCCAAACAAAGAAAGCACCATTGTCAATTGATTAAACATTACTTAAAGAGACCGAACTCCTGTCATAAAATGTAAATTCTGTCTGTGTTACAGTGTGTAGCCTAATTTGTAAAGTAGTTCATCAAGATAAACCTCGAATGCAAGGCTTGTGCTTGCACTTGCATTCGAGGTCTTGCCCGAGGTTAATCTTGATGAACTATTTGTAAAGCTCCGAGTGAGTGCATAATCGCCTGAACAAGTTTTTAGTGGCCACAACGATGTGGCCACTAAGAATTTATTCAGGCGATATCATACACTCACTCGGAGAGTCTATACGGTCCACTACCCCCTTTTTTCTTTTGATTATTAAAATAACTTATGGGGCGGGAATGTTACGCCCCCCCCCCCCCTCAGCGAGCAGCGCCACTTGGAACTCGTCCGGGGGGCACGGGCGAGTCGGTCTTTTTAAATACATGGTCAATTGGTGGTCTTAATTATATTAGTAAATTGGGGGACAGGCCCGTTGTGGCCCCCAGGTGAGCAGTGCCACTAGGAACTCGTTCAGACGATACGCACTCACCCGGAAAGCCTAGATGGTCCACTACCCCTCCCCCCCCCCCCTTTCTGTGATTGAATTATTAAAATAATAAATTATAGGGCGGGCACGCATGCCCCCCGACAAGTAGCGCATCTGGGGGGGCACGGCCGGGTCGGGCTATCAGTGTTGTTAAATAAAATGTTAATTGGTGGTCTTAATTGCAATAGTATATTGCGTTGTGTAGGCTAATAAATTGTTACTAGTGATTCCGTTGTTTTGGTTGTTTTTATATATATTTTTTAAACTGCCTGTGATATAGGCTATATTGATTACTAATTATTACTAATGGGAATTAATTTAACGTGATAGTACCTATTGGCCGTTCTGACCATTTCTTTTGGCCGTTTTGACCATTTTCTTTGGCAGTTTTAACTTTTTTCTTTGGCTGTTTTGACTTTTTTCTTTGGCCGTTTTGACTTACATGTTCAGGGCCGTTTCATCATGGGGCCGTTTTGACCGCATACCCATTTCATATTTATTTAAAAAAAATTTTTTTATCTGTTTTATATTTCTGTTTGGAAAGTTGTCCTTATCCGCCCCCACCCACACAACAGATTTTAAAACCATTTGTTAGAATTAATGTAGGTTTGATCATGTGGACAAGACTTCCGAACGTTCCAGCATTCATTTCATTCAGGCTTAGGTTTTGAGTTAGGGTTAATGATAGTATTACCATGCATGCTGGAACGTTCAGAAGTCTTTCTATTTCTTTTTTTCCAGCATTAATTACTATATTGTTATTGCAGGAAGCTTTTGACATGGCTATGAAGAAACCACACAGAATTTGGTTTGTATAAATTTGTTAAATATATACAGTGAAACTCCACCTAATGTCTGCTCCGTTTCTAAAACCACCTCACTATAATAGTATAAAGACCAGTATATTTTCATGTTATTTTATTGGAAAAATACTCTTGATAGTATTAAGACCACCCCACGTTTATGGATTATGACCAATAAAGTCTGACCCAGTGGTCATTTTCAGTATATTTCGAACCCACAAACGTGACAACAGAATTACCTACATGTTTATGTGTACCACGAGCACCAGATTGACATCAAGCAATAACTTGGTGAAAACAGTGTTTTGTTGAACAAAGGTGGTTGTTTTGTATTTTAAAAGCAAAGAATCAGTCAAAACTCATTCATTCATTGATTCTTTCATTGATTGATTGATTGATTGACTTATTCATTTATTCATTCATTCATTCATATATACAGTAGAATCTAATTGGGTCGAACTCGGAAGGGTTAAATACACTTTAATGCTCAAACCAAAAACAAAGTCCTGAGTTAAACTTACCTGTTGTTGACCGAATGGTTAGGTTGAAGTACCCAATAGGTTGAACACTTTCTCGAGCACAGACGGGGTTCGAGCCAACAGGATTCAAGTGTACTTAGTTACCTGCTTATATCTAATTAAGGTTGAAGCATGCTGTCCTGAGCACACACCTCAGTTATCCGGACAGTGCTTAGGACCGTAGGTTGGTGGTTAGTTGTTAGTGAGCATGAAGTTGGTGTAGTGGCCGTACATCAACCCTTGTAGTAATTAAACTTGCTTTGGGACTATTATTTTCTTTCCTTTAAATTGGTTTCGTGTTTGTATCCAATTAAGGTTCAAGCATGCTGTCCTGGGTACACACCTCAGCTTTCTGGACTGTCTGTCAAGGACAGTAGGTTATTTGTTAGTTGTTAGTTGAGAGAAGAGGGTGTAGTGATCTTACACCTACCCACTGAGTCGTTAAAACTCGCTCTGGGTGGGAGCCGGTACTGGGCTGCGAACCCTCTACCTACCAGCCTTATGTCTGATGGCCTAACCATGACACCACTGAGGCCGGTCCTTGTTAGTCAGCTGTCCGTGAATGTGTGTATTCTTAACAGTGTGGGGTCTTGGAACATGTTTGTGCACTGTCAAAGAACTACAGGTATTGACTTTATTTAGATTTGTGATATGGATTGATATTTTTTTGCCTAAAATTGTCAACCACGAGGACAAAATGCAATAAAAGATCTCTTGCTGCTTTTATGGCAGGAGTAGCCTATGTGGTGGCAGCAGGTTTTTTTTCTTATTAACAAATGCTGAATAATAATAATATTAATTAGTCAGACACCAAATAATTATTGTTTCAAATGTGCTGAAGTGTTTTTAAACATTATTTTCTTATTGAAATTATAAGGAAACAAACAACACAGATACATGTGTATTCAGGTCTTTGTTTGTAATGTAAGTCAGAATTACCAAATGTTTGACATCCAGTAGCCAATGATTGATTAATCAATGTGTTCTAGTGGTGTCGTTAAACAAAACAGACTTCTTCTTCTTATTGTTTGTGATGTAATGAAATAGTGCAATGGAATATCAGTGTTTCTGCCAGAAAGAAATTTTGGGTATGGCGCTATGGTTAACTTAACTTAGCTTAACTTAAAAAATAAATCTACAAGCAATTTGGTATGACACCATACCCATTTTACCCTCTCGCAGAATCCCTGAAGATATATATATATATACATGTACGCAGGCATGTCTTTTACACAATTATTTTGTATTACATGGATAAACTTTCTTTTCTGTTTTTTTTTTCTTTTTCTTTGAAATATATACTAGTAATTTAACACCTTTCTTGTTGACTGTTTTTCAGTATGGTTTCTGACTTCTTCTACCCTAACATGGGTGGAGTAGAGAGCCACATCTACCAGCTCTCTCAATGTCTGCTGGAACGCGGCTACAAGGTTGTTGTGGTTACCCATTTCTATGGCAATAGACGGGGTATTAGATATTTATCCAGTGGCTTAAAAGTGAGTTTCTGCTATGTGTAATAAATTATTAATTGAAAACTGACTTCTGTAGTGAAGTGATGATCAATTATGAAGTCCATAATTAATTGTAGTGGGAAGTCTAGAAGGTAATGAATTTATTTTTGCTATGTGTATGAAAATGATGAAGTACATGTATATATTATGTAAAATCTGTCTGGATTTTGGTTTGTTTTCATGCTTGTTAATATGTAAATAAAACCAATCTATACTGAATAGGTGTTAACATAAAACAAAACAAATTTGTAGGGAACATGACAGATACTTGGTCTTAATCATTAACTTTTTTTAAAGTTCATCTATCTGTATTCCAACTGATTGTATTTAAATAAGTTGATCTTTTGCTGTAAACTGATCTTCACTAATGATCGATTTGTAAAGTTCCAACGGATTCCCAACAGTAAGAATGATAGTTTGATTATGCTCTCGAGAATATGATTATAATTCTTCAAATTATTTCATGTATTTAATATAAGCTGTGTACATGAATATATATATCTATATATACATCTATATATTTTAGTGCTGATTTTTGGTGTTTTTTTCAGGTATACTATCTTCCTTTTCCACCATTTTACAACCAGTGTGTCTTACCAACAATTTTTACAACATTCCCTCTCCTACGCAATATTTTTATTCGAGAAAGAATCACTATTGTTCACGGACATTCGGTTTGTACTTTTGTAGTTTTGTAGTTTTGTTATGATATAGTTAAATGTTTGTCCAAAATATATGTATATTTATTATTATTATTTATTGTCTTATTATTATTATTATTATTAGATAATCATTATTATTAATAATATTTTTGACCAGTCAGCCTAACTAATATCAAAGATTTGTTTATCATTATTAAATGTTGTATCTTAGAATAATTATGATAATTGTAGTCCTATTTATCAATATAGATGAGCGTAATGATTTCTTTAAATAGATCTCTTATTGTAAACACTTCAACACCTATCAAACATGCTATAAAATAAACAAAAGATATACCGGTACTACATACTTATAACAATGAGCTTCAATGTAACTAATAGTATATAAAAAAAAAATGAAATAGACAATCCACTTTTATTATATGAAGTAATACTTATTTAAAGTCTGAAACATGTACCGTAATTAAAGAAAGAAAAAAATTAATTAGTAAAATAATTGTAATATGGTAATGTACATTATATTGTGTAAGTACATGCAAGTAATCCCTATTTACCGTATTTTTCATAATTATTCTTCTTTTACTCACTTTCAGGCATTTTCCACCCTGGCCCACGAAGCGATGTTCCACGCCAGAACAATGGGTCTCAAAACGGTCTTCACCGATCACTCCTTATTTGGATTTGCTGACGCCAGCTCAATTATTACAAACAAAGTGCTCAAGTTTTCACTGGTTGATTGCAACCATGCAATTTGTGTTTCACACACAAGGTATAGTATTATCCATGTTTTATCATCTACTAACAGCGTTTTCACTGTTAACTTATGCATTAATTCTCTATCTAGATCAGAAGTCTAATTAACAAAAAGCTCTTTCTTCAACAACATTGCATCACCTTTGCAAAGTCTTTTTACATGACACTGCAAGATTGCAAGTTTAGTGAATTAGGCCCCATGTGTTAAAATTAACATGTTAATCACCATTAATAGTCACAATTTAAAATGTGATTTTGTGAAGCAAAATATTGCTTTTATTTTCTTTATTGGTTGTTAAACATCAGCAGATAATTAACTGTAAGGTACATATTATTGACGTTACTAACCTTTCCCACAATTATTAATAGTTTTAAATAAAAAATTTAATCTTACTTGTTTCAACTATAAATGGAATTGGTAATTTATCAGCAAAAGGTATGTAATATTGTAAATGTATGGACTATTTTCAGCAAAGAGAACACTGTGCTACGTGGGCGTATAAAACCTGAATCGGTTTCTGTCATCCCCAACGCTGTAGATTCCACCATGTTTGTACCAGACCCATCAAAGAGGAAACCTAATCAAAGTAAGTACCGGTAGTTATTCATCCTTACATTAATTAGTAAAATTTGGGGTGGGGAAAACAAACCCCATTGAGTTGCATTAACGAAGTACAAAGCAGATAAACTGTCACATGGCAAGTTATTTTTTTTAATACAATTATACCACAATCCTTTTGCATTCTTGCGTCTTTACATCATGAAAATTAACAAGAAACTAATATGTAGGTGAATTTGTTTTTGCAATAACTAATTACTTCAGAATTTGACGCTTATATGTACAATGTACTTATTACCAGTATCTGGCAGAATCTTTTTAAAAATTTTTAGGTTTTTACTTTGTGATTATTTATTTTAATAGGGAATAAAATATCTACCTTTCAGTAACTATAATGGTAGTGAGTAGACTGGTTTACAGGAAGGGAATGGATTTGCTGGCAGCCATAATACCAGTCATTACACAGCGACATCCTGATGTTAACTTTATAATAGGTAAGACAGCGGAAAGTTTTTTTTTTTTTTTTTTTTTTTTTTTTTTTTTACAAATACTAAAAGATATACATGTATTATATGTTCTTTTTGTTTTGAATTTATATGTGGGTTTTTTGTTTGTGTATGTGTGTGTTTAAATCTCAAGTCATCTTACACCACACGAGGGCACCCCCCACATTATATATAAATATATAAAAAAAATCCCATTGCTGCTGCTATAAAGTGGGAGGGGGGCACATGCACCTGCCCCCCCCCCCCCCCCCAGCTTCCTATGCCCATGCACAATGTGACTTGGTGCTGTTTTTATAATTATTCTTTTTCTCACAGTTGGGATTCCATAAAAAGAGATGACTGTGAAGTTCATAAAAGATGCCTTGATGCCGTTTGTTAAGAGTAGCCTTTGTAGCGACAACTGCCAACAGTGGATTGATCTGTACCATTTACGACGAAGTTTTTCCATTACCATATGTTTGGTAAAAATAACATCCACTGATAAACAATGTTCTGAATTATCCTTCTCAATTTACCAGTATTAGGATGGCTGCAGATGTTAATCTCTACTTCGCAATTATGTATTTGTCAGGAGCGTTGGAAGCAATTAAAAGTTGGTACAGCCATATATATACATCTGTGGGGGTGTGCCATGCTATGGCCATGAAAGATCTATACTATGTGAGCATCATAGGAAGAGGAAAAAAACGTTCCTGGCCCAAAAAGTGGTATGACCATGGCTGTACTGGCCGTACCGCTTCTAAATGCCTCTGTCTGTTACCACTTTCTGTATGATGTTTTGTTACAGGTGGCAGTGGTCCGAAGAGAATTGTGTTGGAGGAAGTTCGGGAGCAGTATCAGCTTCTAGATCGGGTTCAACTGCTCGGTTCTCTAGAACATGATCAAGTCAGAGATGTACGACTCTTTCCACTTTATAAACCAGTAAATTTTAGTCCTGAGTTTGCCGTTGTAAAATGCGTTTCCCAAGCACATAAGAATGATATCTGAAGTTGGGGGAGCTCAATCTCTAGCTGAAATGAGGGGAATCTCTTGTGGAATGAGGGGAGGAGCACACCAGCCAAATGTTTTTCTTTTCATACACTTACAATTTGTGACACCCAATAGCTGATGTGTATTTTTGTGCTGGGGTGTCATTAAACCTCCATTCATTCATCTTTATAGAGTAAAACAAAATTGTACATTTTCGTCCTCAAATTGCCCCACAACACTTGAGAAAAAGATTATTATTGCGCTTTTAATGATTAAAACTAAATATATTTTCTTGTCTGTATATTTCATTGCAATTTAGTTTCATACTTGTATCCAATTAAGGCCCGCTTTCCATTACCGCGTTTCCGCTCACGGAAATGTGCATTTCCATATCTGCCTTTTCGGAGGCGGGTTTGACGCAGAATGTGATGTCACCACAGTGTACTTACCTAGAAAGGAAACATGTCTTCAATCACCGAACTTGGTCTATTATACTGTTTGTACAAAAACCAAACACGTCGCATGCGTAGGATGCAGTACCAATTGATGGCGACCCACCAGCGCTGAAGTCATAGGTACTGGGTGCACGAGATTTTACAGAGAAGGCTAGAGCACGGTGCGTTTTATCACCTAGTCAAGGAGTTAGAAATTAATTCTGAAAAACATCATGAATACTTCCGAATGTCAGCCGAGAAACTGGAGTATGTTCTGAGTTTTGTAGGACCAACTATTCAGAAGAGGACTGTGGCGAGAGAGCCGCTTCAACCATTACGCGTTGTGATGTCAATGAGAGAAAACTCGCACACGATTTTATCGCTCATTGATCGATAGATTTTTCCGCGTGCGGAAACACGGTAATGGAAAAGGTACTATGTAAATGCATTGTATCAATAAACTTGCGCGCGAAAACGCGGTAATGGAAAGTGGGCCTAAGGTTGGGTTTTTTTTCTCATACATATGGAATTACTGAGAGGTAAAATCCAGTCAGGGCCACAGCAGATATATTAGGGTGACTAGAAATACATTGTATATACACCCACTAACCGGCCTCGGTGCTGTCGGTTTCGGCCATCGGACACAAGGCTGGTAGGTACCAGGTTCGCAGCCAGTACCGGCTCTCACCGAGAGCAAGTTTTAACAACTTAATGGGTAGGTGAAGACCACTACACCTCTTCTCTCTCACTAACAATTAACCCACTGTCTTGGACAGACAGCCCAGATAGCTGAGGTGTGTGCCCAGGACAGCATGCTTGAACTTTAATTGTATATAAGCACGAAAATAAGTTGAAATGAAAAATGGTTGTGGAATGTATTCCATTGTCTTGATAGTACTGTATTTAACCGTTATTACATGTAGATAGGCATCAACTGATGTGGATATTTAATTTTTAGGTCTTGGTCCAAGGTGATATTTTACTGAACACCTCACTAACTGAAGCATTTTGTATAGCCATCGTGGAAGCGGCATGCTGTGGGTAAGTGTACAATTACCTTTTGTACAGGTAAACATCAGCCCAATTGATTACATTAGAGCGAAAATTGCTCTAGCAGCCACATGTAATAAGCAGCCAACTGTGTTTAGATACGACATTTGTATTCTCCTAAATCATCTTGAAAAACCTGGCTGCGATTCCTGGGATTGTAGTGTATCATACGACGTTGCAGCTAATCGTACATTTTCTCATCTGGAAATATTAATTCAAGATGTCGCATGACCTTCTCGAGATTTATTTTAGAAATTTTTATCTATCTCACCAGGGTATATATACGATTTCCCTATGATGGTCTCGGATGCATGGCAAACCCATCGTTTCTCACCCCATCGCATGATGTCGTAGCTCGGTTTGACCAAGGCTTTAAGAGAATACATTTTTCTTCACTCAAATCATCTAATATAGTATAAATGGACCTGTATAAAGCAGCCACCTGTCTTAAAATGCACTTGTTGATATTCTATGGTTTGACTGTACCGTATTTTGTTTAAATATACACTTTTCTCAATGTTGCATAATAAAATTCAGAAAGAAGATATATTATATATTTTTAAAGATATCTGCTTCTTGCATATTATAAGATTGAAATTCCATCCCATGACGGGCTTAAGAACTTAATTTTGTGTTTACCTCCCCATCTACTCAGGACCACACAACCACATCTCACGGTTCTTTATTCAGGTATTTTAATCAATAACTTCTTCTCTTTTTTTTAAAGATAAAGAACAACATAAAACTTACATGACATACTCTAAAATAGTTGGCAAAGCATTTAAGACACAAGGGGCAGGATTTAGCTCAGTCAGTTGAGTGCTCGCTTGAGGTGCTTGCGTCGTCGGATCGAATTACCTCGATGGATTCATTCAGCTGATTGGGTTTTTTCCCACCACAACTGGACAAAGGCTGTGGTATGTGCTTTCCTGTCCGTGGGAAAGTGCATATAAAAGATCCCTTGCTGCATTAAGAAAAATGTAGTGGGTTTCCTCTGACGACTATGTGTCAGAATTACCAAATGTTTGACATTAAAACAAACTTTAACTTTAAGACACAAATTCCTGTGAATTAAAACTTTAGTTTGAACAAGTAACAGTGATGGGAATTGATGTCTTATTCCTTTGTTTTTCAGGTTACAGGTGGTGAGTACACGAGTTGGAGGTGTGGCCGAGGTGTTACCTCCAAATTTAATATATCTAGCAGATCCCAGTGTCAAAGGTAATACGAACACCACAGAAAATGATTTTGAGTACAGGTTTTACATTTCATGCACAGAACTAGCTGGTATCCAGGGGTTGGATTTAGCTCAGTTTGTAATGATCAACTAAAGTGCTTGGGCTACAGTATCAAACCTCTGTACATGTACATCCATATTAATATACTTTCCTTTTTTGACTGCCAATAGCCGATCGGAATTTTTTGTGCTGGTGTGTCATTAAATATTAATTCATCCGTCCATTCTCCATTTGGCTTTTTTCATATTCCAACCTGGGTCCACGACTAGTATATCAAAGGCTGTGGTATATGCTGTCCTGTCAGTAAAAAGAATGTATATAAAAGATTCCTTGCTGCTAGTGGAAAAGTACAGAGGGTTTCCACTGAAGACTGATATCAAGTTATTCTTGCAGATGGCAAGATTGCTTTCATTTTTTTTTTTTTGTAGCATGCATCCTCAATTCCACACTGTGCAAACAATTTGAAATAATAATAATTACCTATTGAGAAATATTCTCATGTGGTCAAAAATGGAGGTGGTGGTTTTCACCTACCGGGTAGCTGGAGAAAACTATATAAATGTTTCTTCCACCATCTTTTTTTTTTTTTTTTTTTTTTAAACTCCTCCCAAGTTGGGTGCGGGACGTAGCCCAGTGGTAAAGCACTCGCTTGATGTGCAGTCGGTTTAGGATCGATCCCCGTCAGTGACCCCATACGATAGTGGTATGTGCTATCCTGTCTGTGGGATGGTGCATATAAAAGATCCCTTGCTGTTAATCGAAAAGAGTAGCCCATGAAGTGGCGACAGCAGGTTTCCTCTCTATATCTGTGTGGTCCTTAACCATATGTCTGACACCATATAACCGTAGATAAAATGTATTGAGTGTGTCATGAAATAAAACATTTCCTTCCTTCCTCCCAAGTTGTTTTAGTGCAAATATCAGTTTAGTATAAAAAAATTCAGTTTTAATAAAGAATTTCACACAGTATTGTAAGTTTAAAACTGAATAACTTGAAGATATTTTCAAACAAAAAATAAACAATTAATCCGACATCTTATATGTTTTAGCTTTGCTAGTGGAACTGGAGAAGGCCATTGCTGATCGTCGGAGTGGGAATATTGTCGATCCATTTGAAGCTCACAAGATCATTGCAGGACTGTACAGCTGGCGAGATGTGGCCAGGAGGACCGAGATAATATACAACACAGTGTGCCAGGTCCCAGAGCCAGACTTGGCCAACAGGTTACAGAGGTGAGAATATTTAGTGTTCCAGAGCCAGACATGGCCAATAGGTTACAGAGGTGGGAATATTTAGTTTACAACAGTGTTTCAGGTCCCAGAGCCAGACATGGCCAATAGGTTACAGAGGTGGGAATATTTAGTTTACAACAGTGTTCCAGGTCCCAGAGGTGGGAATATTTAGTTTACAACAGTGTTCCAGGTCCCAGAGCCAGACATGGCCAATAGGTTACAGAGGTGGGAATATTTATTTTACAACAGTGTTCCAGGTCCCAGAGGTGGGAATATTTAGTTTACAACAGTGTTCCAGGTCCCAGAGCCAGACATGGCCAATAGGTCCCAGAGGTGGGAATATTTAGTGTCCCAGAGCCAGACATGGCCAATAGGTTACAGAGGTGGGAATATTTAGTTTACAACAGTGTTCCAGGTCCCAGAGCCAGACATGGCCAATAGGTTACAGAGGTGGGAATATTTAGTTTACAACAGTGTTCCAGGTCCCAGAGCCAGACATGGCCAATAGGTCCCAGAGGTGGGAATATTTAGTGTCCCAGAGCCAGACATGGCCAATAGGTTACAGAGGTGGGAATATTTAGTTTACAACAGTGTTCCAGGTCCCAGAGCCAGACATGGCCAATAGGTCCCAGAGGTGGGAATATTTAGTTTACAACAGTGTTCCAGGTCCCAGAGCCAGACATGGCCAATAGGTTACAGAGGTGGGAATATTTAGTGTCCCAGAGCCAGACATGGCCAATAGGTTACAGAGGTGGGATATTCTCTTGATAATCTCATTGACAAAAACATTAAATAGACTGTCCTAAATTTGCTGTCATCATTGTAACATTGTTCTGAGTAATATGTTTGTTTTTTAAAGAGTGTAATTACATATAAAATGCTTTTTTTCTTCTTCAGAAAGCAACTGATAAATTGGCATATAACTTCATAATGCTTAACATTAAAACTCAGTAAAAACATTAAGTTTTAAACCCATACCAACTTGCACAACTAAATCTCAGCACGGTCAAGTTTCTTTGCAATTTGCCATCACATTCTGTAGACTAAATCTGCCTTTTTGATACCAAGATGAAGACAACCGATGGCATAGCCAGGTAAAGCACTCCCACAAATCTACCTATGGTATCGGTGTACTGCATGACCAATTAACTAGTAAAAATTCAGATGGTCTTGGCTGTTCCAGCAATTTGTCTTCACTTGACATTAAAAATGGATTTAATCTCTGCAGTTTGATGTTAAGAAACTTTTTTTTTTATGTGGAATTTTTTAAAATAAAAAATACTTTTTATTATCGATATATAATTTTTTTGTATAATGTTGTGAGAGTTGGTATGACCAGAGCCGGTTTATCCTAGTAGCACATGCTATGGGCCCTGCGGTGATGTGTACATTTATTTTCCCCAGGTCATTTTTCCCCTTCTCCAGGAGGGGTTTGCAAAATATATATCCTGGGAAGGGGGTCCCACTGTTATTTGTGATACAGGCCCCACGGATCCTTAAACTGGCTCTGGGTATGGCTTTAAAAGTTTATAATGAATAACGTTAAAACTTGTATAAAACATATTAAGTTACATCCACTTCATCAGTTCCATTTTCATGTAAATACGACTCATTCTGGGTGGCCAGTTGGTCCCTCATGCTCAACATCTGATTGCCCCCCTCCCTCCCCCAACAGGGGCGAGGCGTAGCCCAGTGGTACAGTGCTCGCTTGATGCGCGGTCGGTTAAGGATCAATCCGTCAGTGGGCCCATTGCACTATTTGTCGCTCCAGCCAGTGCACCACAACTGGTACATCAAAGGCCTTGGTATGTGCTATCCTGTCTGTGGGATGGTACATATAAAAGATCCCTTGCTGCTAATCGAAAAGAGTAGCACATGAAGTGGCGACAGCGGGTTTCCTCTCTCGATATCTGTGTGGTCCTTAACCATGAGTGCGTTGTTAAATAAAACATTTCCTTCCTTCCTTCCCTCCCTCCCCCCAACAGAATAAAATAAAGTAACAACTCCATTACTGTAACATTGATGATGATATTTCTATTTTTCCGTATTTCAGATATTACGACTGTGGTCCTGTTGCTGGAAAGCTGTTTGTCATGGCCACTGTTCTCAATCTGCTTGTGTTCACTGTGCTGCAGTGGCTGATGCCCACAGAGGTAGGTCTCACCTACATAGTAGTGGTTCAGGTTCACTAAATACAGGGCCAAACTCTCATGCCACAAACCATGTGAAATTCTCTGAAATTAAATTTATAAGACTTCGTATACAGGTGAATTTTTTTTACACCCACCCCCGCCTTTCACTTACTACTTTTTTGAGTCAGTTTAAATAAACTGTAGGCTAATTTCTCTTGACCTGTCCCTGCTGCAAAGAAAGACCTCCCCTAGCCATTACCAATGGCAAAATTATTAAAAAATATATTGATTTTAATTATTAGTATGAGATTTGGGGAGGAACGGTGGTATGAAAATGTCGTTATTTACTGCATAAATGTTGGGTTTTTTGTTAAGAGATGTTTGCAGTTATCAGCTTTTTTTAAGCATACAAAGGATCCCGTTTTTATCTCTCTGTCTCCCGACAACATTTTAAAAGCATATGCTCGTGAAAAGTTTAACATTTTGAACAGCTCCATAGATGTGGTATATTAGTCCCCTGAAACCAACGTTTTATACTGACCCCCTTTCTATCTCAAAATTCCCATACACCCAAATGTAAGAACCACTGCCACTGGGTAACTGTTGTTTGTCTTTAGGTGGTGTTAAACATTCATTGGTCCTTTCATTTGTTTTTTGTTTTTCTTAGAAAATTGAGCCTGCTCCAGACATTCCGTTATTAACAGTTAAGTACACCATGCTCAAGAAAAAAAAATCTAGTAATGAAACAACCTTGTGTGCTACAACCAGGCACAGAACAAAATTGATGAAAGGAAATAAAGACAGTGGGCTACAAGTAGATATTGTTGAACAAAAGTCATGAACAGAAGTAAGAAGAGTGTGATACAACCAAACGTTGAACAAAAGTCATGAACAGAAGTAAGAAGAGTGTGATACGACCAAACGTTGAACAAAAGTCATGAACAGAAGTAAGAAGAGTGTGATACAACCAAACGTTGAACAAAAGTCATGAACAGAAGTAAGAAGAGTGTGATACAACCAAACGTTGAACAAAAGTCATGAAAGGAAATAAAGACAGCATGCTACAACCAGACGCTGAACACAATTCATAAAAGGAAATAAGAACAGTGTGTTTCCTTCTATGGATGTAGGAAAGTGTTGAAAGTTGATTCAGGAAAACCGAAAGTGTTGAAAGCTGATTCAGGAAAACCGAAAGTGTTGAAAGCTGATTCAGGAAAACCGAAAGTTTTGAGAGTTGATTCAGGAAAACAGAAAGTGTTGAAAGTAGTGAATGACAAGACCAAAAACGTCAACAGGCTGAACACTCATTATCTCTGAAATGAGCAACTTCACCCCATTTTTTTCCGATTCACTTTAAGAGTGAGGGGTGGTAGTATTTATATCTGTGCTGTTTATGTTGATTGATATGCTGCAGGTAGGAGATTTAACCAGGTAGTTTTACATAGACAGGGAAGCACATACCACAGCCTTTGACTTGTTGGAATGAGTTAAAGTAAAGTTTCAACTAAGTGGAATTTTATGACTTAACAGTGTTTCAAAATACCATTACAACAAGTTTTACACCCAATAGCCGATGTATTTTTCATTCTGGGGTGTCGCTAAATATTCATTACAACAAGTTTTACACCCAATAGCCGATGTATTTTTCATTCTGGGGTGTCGTTAAATATTCATTCATTCCAACAAAAATATGTTGCACTGTACTACAAATATTTTGTTGGAATAATATCTTGACCGATTATTCTGATTTATCCTGCCACCACCGTTTCTACTGATAGAATATGATGACGAATAAAACAAAGTTATATCCGTCACACATAGCTACATTATAAAATAGCTCATTTGACTTCTAGGTCATCGTACAATGTGGCTAAAATAACAGAAATAATTTTTATGGTTTGCAGGATAAAGATATAACTAGTTAATGATGTCGGATATCTGTTTTATCCTGTGAAGGTAAGAATGGGAATTTCTGCTTGGCAGAGCCTTGCGGAATTTCCCATTCTTACCTTCGCAGGATAAAGCAGATATCCTACGTCATTAACTAGTTATTATGATCTTTGTACATGTACATGTAACTTGGAAGATCCTTTTTCATAAGCCTGTGTTAAAAAGTATGTAAGCAGTAGAAATGGGAAATGGTAAACATTCCACAAGATCAGTTCAACCATCTCGCACTAGAGGTTAAGAAAAGGATGAAATTGTACTGAATGTTCATAAGAATTGGTTTGTTAAAATTTATTATTAACAGTTGATAATGAACAAACTGACAACAGTATTCATATTGCGCGTAATGCTCAAGATCAAAGTACTGGGAATTCTCAGATTTTAAAGTTTTTGGGTGTTTGTTTTTTTACAACCACAAGAGCACATTGATTTATTAATCATCGGCCACTGAATGTCAAACATTTGGTAATTCTGACATATACATGTAATAAGAGAGGAAACCTGGTACATTTTTCCATTAGGTCGGGTCAGGTCAGGTCATAGGGTTTTACGTGCACATTCAGAACAAGCTGTTGTAGTGCACGCCTGTCGTGGGCACAAGAGCCGGCCTTGGCCGGCTCCTCTGTCCATGACAGGAAAGGTGGTGGGAGGGGAGAGGATGGACCGCCTGCACTGGCAGGTGCAAGGGAGCACCAGGTAGCAGGTGGGTGGGGGTGGGGGTGGTGCTATGGAATTTTGAATGGAGCAGTTAATGCCAAAGAGAAAAAGGTGTGCAATTTTTGTTGAGGAAGTTTGGCACAATTTTGAACGGTCGGTCAAAAGGTAAATGGCAGAGCTAATATAGGTTTTGATATTAGTGAATTGAGAGTAGCTCTTTAGTTTTAGACCTCTATGATGCTGTGGTGTCTCCCTAGGTTGCCCATAGGGCCCTTAGAAAGGGCCTGACCGCTTCTGGTCGTGGCATGACAACCCAGGGGAGACTCATGCAATCTTTTATATGCACCATCCCAGAGACGGATAGCACATATCACAATCTTTGATATACAAGTCATGGCGCACTGGCTGGAACAAGAAATAAGTCTAATTGGCTGCCCGATGGGGATCAATCCTAGTCCTGCCCCATTTTTATATTTAAAATGTGGGCTTATATACCAAGTTCACCACTTTTAGATTTTATCCAAAGTTTAAGTTTTAGACATAAAAACAAAAAGTGATCGAGATACAAAAAAAGTGAGTAATAACTGTTAATTATTCATAATTGTATTTTTTACACTTTTATTGTGAACAAATATATTTTTTCAACCACGTTAAATTAATTTAATTATACATTGTTTGACAAATACATGTAGATGTCAAGGAAATAACATGGGGAGGTCGACCTCTTCAATATGAATTTAAAGTCATGACCTCTTAACATGCCAATAAAACTTGAGCTAAACACAACAGTCTTAAATAAAAGATTTCCCAGTAAAAATCTAGTAGTTGTATGTAATCAAGCAGTTTATGTTAAACTAAAATACTGGCAGGCCACTGCAAATTCAACATTTACATAACCTGAAAAGGGGATATATCAAAGAAAATTACATAACCTTTTTGATTTGCATAACTGATGCACAATAAAAACCTGTTATTCCTGCAATTTGGAGACCTGAAATCCCTTTTACTAATAGAAAAAAGTTTGTTTTGTTTAACGACACCACTAGAGCACGTTGATTTTATTAATCATCTGCTATTGGATGTCAAACATTTGTTAATTCTGACAGTCTTAAAGAGGAAACCCGCTACATTTTTTCCATTAGTAGCAAGGGATCTTTTATATACACCATCCTGCAGACAGGATATATAGCACATACCACAGCCTTTGATATACCAGTCATGGTGCACTGGCTGGAACGAGAAACAGCCCAATGGGATTACCGACGGGGAGTGGTACTTTATACTCATGGGTTCGTCTGGATGTAAGCATGAAAATAACAGTAATGTACAGTGTTCGAGATTAAAAGTTTTGGGCAGTATCCCAGTTGGATACTAACAATTCAAAATCTGGTATCCCACCTGAGAATTTAGTATCCCACTTAAATGAAATTCATAAATAACATCATAACAAATTTGGACGACACCGTTCTCGTTCCCAATCTATTGCTACACCGCAATCAAAATCGCAGAATTCATGAAATTCGCAATCAAACGGAATTGGCAAAAATATTTGCTGCATCTATTTTTGCGTAATATTGACATAAATTAATATTTAGCAGTAATCAATAAGCTTTTCTGACATTACTAGCGATAAACCTACCTGTATCAATTTTCTGCAGATGTGGAATCGATCAATATCTCAAATAAAATTTGAAAGGAGGAAACATCCAACAAAAACAATAGCGACTTAGCGGTTCCCAGCATTAGACTGGGTACGAGTTGGGGGAGATATTGTTACGGCATGGCATTAGACTGAGTAGGAGCTCTAAAAAAAATTGTTACTTAACTTCACCAGTAAATGACGACTTTCACTGTTTCAGCAAAAAATAAAAATGCAGTATTAATAAAACCAAGAACCTTATATGGTATCCCGGTGGGATACTGGGTTCTTGAAGTCTGGTATCCAAAATTAAATCCTGGTATCCCCGGGATACTGGGATACCGTTAATCTCAAACACTGATGTACATGATATACCTATCAAAAGTAGGTCACAGTGACCTAGTTATGATATACCACCTTCCAAAGTTGACTATCCTATGTGAATTGATAAGGAAGATGTGGGCCAGTAAAGGATTACCTTTAATGTGCAGGAATGCGTGAAAAGTAGGTTGTGGTAATCTGGTTATGGTATGCGATACCCCACCACCCTAAGCTGTACATACATGCAAGATTTGATGATCCTATATGAAGAAGATGATGTTTTATTTAATGATTCAATCAACACATTTTATTTACAGTTATATGGTGTCAGACATATGGTTAAGGACCACACAGATATTGAGAGGGGAAACCCGCTGTCGCCACTTCATGGGCTACTCTTTTCGATTAGCAGCAAGGGATCTTTTATATGCACCATCCCACAGACAGGGATATACCAGTCGTGGTGCACTGGCAGAGACGAGAAATAGCCCAATAGGTCCACCGACAGGGATTGATCCCACACCGATCATGCATCGAGCGAGCGTTGTACCACTGGGCTACGTCCCGCCGCTGATGATCCTATATGAATTAATAAGATAAGGCATCACAAGCTCTGGAAATGAAGAGTTTACAGACAGATGTATGGATAACAGCATACAATAATATGGCCCGTCAATGACTGGCGTATAATCAGTCCTTGATGGACCGTCTAAAATTACAATTTAGTGGCCTAAATATTTTCATTTGAGCTGTTATTTCACTCAAGATGTTTTTTTTTTTTAAATCCTTAAAACATACATGTGTATGCATACCTGTACTTTTAAGTATACCTTTCTACATGTATATATATATATATATATGTATTGTATATATCTAGAACAAATTGCTTTCATGATCAGATAGTGTACCACATCTTGTATACACAAAGGTATACTTTAATTATTGTTAAACACAACCAAGACTAAAAAAGACAAAAGGTGTAATCTGTAATACAATTAATATGCTGAAAAAAAATCAATTGGGTTTTCAATTCATGCATGAAATACATATGTATTTACACAGTAGCTGTACATGCATTTAAAAAGGTGTAACAGTATGTAAAGCTGTGTGCAATAGTCTCAACACAAAAGCAAGTCACCCCAAGAGCACCGATTGCCAGAGATGGAAATGCTATGGTTACAAAACTCTTTTAAGTGTCTTGAAAATAAGGCATTCCGATGAACTTCTCCTCAAAGAACAAACAGGAACAGTTTTCAAATAGTGGCCAACATCAGGAATTCCTGGTGGATATGAAGTAATGTCATACATATAATGACCATTTTCAAATACAATTTAAAACAGAATTCCTTTAAGTACACCAATATTTGTCTTTACAACATATAAATTCTTGCAGATGCAGGTGTTCTTCATCCATTAGATACGTTTTGTCACAGATATTTCAGATTATCATCGATTCATCTTTCTGATCTAACAATTTGTCGAAGTCTGGAATTGTGTTCTCATAGTTGTCTTTACCCATCAGCCAGTAAGTTGGTGACATTCCTCCTTTGACCTGAAAAACACAGATAATTAAAATTAAAGGGACGGACCCTAGTTTTTAAACACTGAGGCATATATTTCACTATAAGAGCCGTTTGTGATCACTGAAATCAAACATTGCTTATTTTTTATTGTTTACATTATCCATATCCGTACATCCAAAGTGTTTCTGGTCATCCTGGTGTTTCTAATACCACAAATTGCATTTTTCATATTTTTAAAAATGCACGTGCGTCTGAGAAATAACAGTTATGGAGTCGAGTTTTAGTCTCTTTTTTAACAATATTTCACCAGACTCTTGTTTCACTCTCTGTAATATTATACAAATGTGTTACAGGTGTTTGTAACTTAACCAAACTTAGTGTCCATTTTTATGGTTTGAAACTAGGGTCTGCACCTTTGAAGGAAAGGAAGGTGTGTTTAATTTCACAATATTCTTTACGGGTCATTCTCATTATGCGATTAGTCGCACTGACTTGTACTGTGAGAACACCTAGATCAGAACAACTTTAGTCTTTTACGTTCTGATTTTTGTAGGGCAATTTGCACACGACAAGTTGGTGCAACTAATCGCATAATGAAAGGATAGGAAATGTTTTATTTAACGACACACTCAACACATTTTATTTATGGTTATATGGCGTCGGACATATGGTTAAGGACCACACAGATATTGAGAGAGGAAACCCGCTGTCGCCACTTCATGGGCTACTCTTTTCGATTAGCATCAAGGGATCTTTTATATGCACCATCCCACAGACAGGATAGCACATACCATGACCTTTGATATACCAGTCATAGTGCACTGGATGGAAAGAGAAATGGGCCTACTGATGGGGATCGATCTCAGACCGACCGCACAGCACTGAGCTACATCCCTCCCCCAATCGCATAATGAGAACATCACTTTAAATCACTGCTACTTGGTGGTCAACACAGTTCTACTGAGTCCACACATTTTTATATCTCCTAAGTTCATGGGCCAAAACTGTAAAAGAAAAAGAAAAGAAAAGAAAAGAAGGGTATATCATCTTGAAATTCAAACTTTATTTGTAACAGTAGACTCATTAACTAGCAGAACCACAGTGGCGTGATGTCACTAATGATAGGTTTATAGTGCTGAAACATACACAATGACGTAACAAAATAATGTCATGTGATTAAAATTTGACCAGTTAAGATTATAAGAAGCGATATCTCCTAGGAGAATATTGCAGGAGATATGGCAAATTATAGTGCCAGCGATATCTCCTACAAAGGCCTTTAATGGATGATAAAAATGGGTAGATCACCATGAAAATCAAACTTATTCTGTAACAGAACAAAGCTATACAAAATAGTTTAGCTCAATATCTCAAGGCATTGTGAAAAAAACATCTGTGAGACGGATGGATGGAGATGAAACCTATAGTCCTCTCCTTTTGGAACAAATGGGAACTAATAAACCAGCAACAAGCAGCATTTTGTATTCACCTTCCAACAAATGGGACAGCACATACCACAGACTTGAATATTAAAATTCCACAGTTCATTGATCCTACAGCTCGGTCAAGTGCTCTACCATTGAGCTATAAAGTACATTGTTTGCCATGAAAAAAAGTTTGTTTTGGTCACCAACACCTCTAGAGCACATTGATTTATTAATCACTGGCTGTTGGATGTCAAACATTTGATAATTTTGACATAGTTTTGGAGAGGAAACCTACTATATTTTACCTTTTATATGCACCATCCTACAAACAGGATAACACATACCACAGCCTTTAATATACCAGTTGTTGTGCACTGACTGGAACTAGAAATAACACAATAGCCACACCAACCTAACCGACGGTGCATCAAGCGAGCACTTTACCACTAGGCTACATCCACCCCTTTGCCATAAAAAATGCACATTATGCACATTCCCCATTATTTTACATTATATGTCACTGTGGGGAAAAAAATGTCTGGAAAACACATTTTGTCTCCTAAATTCCAGGGTCATACATGGAAGTGAAAATTGGGGAAATTGCCATGAAAGTCATTCTTGATTTGTACCAATACATAATAAAACCATACACATTTTCAGCTCAATATTTGGAAGCATTGCAAAAAATTGTCTGGAAAACTATGTGGGACAGACAGGATGGAGACAAAACCTATACAGGGGTGCACAAATGTGAAATTGTGATAGTTGCCCGGTGGGCAACCAGTAGCTGAACTTTGGTTGCCCAACATCTCTTGGTTGCCCACATAGTATTTCATAAAAAAGTTTTATGAATATAATTTTGAACTGTCTTTAAAATGAAACTGAAATTTAAAAAAAAAAATTATTATCATTACTTATCAGTTTAGTTTTATTTCTTTTTTAACATTATTTATCTACAGCTCATCTTCGCTTAGGCTGAAAAAAAAGTTCGTTTTGTTTAACGACACCACTAGAGCACATTGATTAATTAATCATCGGCTATTGGATGTCAAACAAATGGTAATTCTGACTCGTAGTCATCAGAGGAAACCCGCTACATTTTTCCTAATGCAGCAAGGGATCTTTTATATGCACTTTCCCACAGACAGGAAAGCACATACCACAGCCTTTGTCCGGTTCTTGTGCACTGGTTAGAACGAGAAAAAAACCCAATCAGCTGAATGGATCCACAGAGGTGGTTCGATCTCGCTTGGGCTGTCACAGTCATAATACTTAATGAATTCGGGGCTCATCCAGGATTAAAAATACCTGTAGCCAAAACAATTGCCAAATGGGATTTTTATTTGCCATAATGAAAATGTTTTAGCCAAAATTGTTTTGTGTAGTACATGTACTGTATAGAGTATTTATATATGAATATGAAAATGTATCTTTTTCAGCTAATTATGTACAAACTGGAATACATCTGAATAACAAAATTACCTCCTGATCAAAATCAAAAACAGCAATGGGGGTAGGGGCAGTTAATATATTACTTTGATTTTTCAGTGGGTGAGGGGCGATATGCAGAGTTGGAAGCCAATGCCCTCTGCAAACACACCCCAAAATGTAAGGCCTATGGCATTAATAAAAATCTGAGAGCCAATATTCTTTTTTTTTTTAAACAGTGCTCATTATTTCTGTAAAATAGCAATCTTTATTTTGGTTTGAACTGCTTTTAATTGTATTTTAAGGTAAACTATCTATTCCACACCCAATTTCGTAATTTGCGCCATTTTGTTGATTTCCGCGTCGTGTTAATGCTTGTTGTTGATTTCAGCTTGTAAAATACTAGCCTAAGAATGCTGACTTCACGTTATGACAACTATCCATTTACGTCAAAAGGTTTTGATTAAAAAGATAATGAATTAAAATTTTATTACCTTTTGAGATGTCACCTCACAGTCAACAAATTTATATAATATTTTATCTGACAAATAACATGATTATTTTTAACTAATTGTATTCAGTGTACGTTTAACCGCAATTTGTATAAATACTGCATGTTCCTTTTCCACGATCGCGAAATGCATGAGTGCGAAATTAACAAAGACAACGGAAATGAACAAAACAAAACGGCAATTAAGTATTCATTGATGCGAACAACTATTTGATGGTGTGTTTTTTCTCTCACAAATTTACATCAAGATTTACTTGTGTGTAATTGCTTTGTTTAATGTCTGCAACAATGTCTTGTGGCACGTGCAACAATCTCGGCTGACTGTCAAGCGTGACCTATATGCACACTGAGAACAGCCAACGAACGTTTTCCAAACGTTCACGAACTATGTGATTGGTTCTCGACGTGGACATTGGGTTTAACGTGAAGCACGTAAACCAGTTTAGCGGATGTTTTTTGTTTTGCTCGGTCTAGCTGAACTCGGTCCTAGCCTACTTGTCTTTGGCCCTGAACTAGCATGTGTATTGAAACTGACACGCAATTTTGGTCCATTTTTATTACTTTGGCTCAAAGACTTTACAGAGTTAAAATAACACCTACAGATTCTTCAGACTTTTCTTACATACATGTTGCCGTTAAAATTAATAACTGATTATTAAAATAAGCAAACATTGTTATGCTGAATTCTTGATGACACCGCTTCTCGTTACCAGTCGCGAGATCCCTGTTAATATTTGGTATTATTATTATATGTTAGGTGTCGGATAGATTATGTAACCGATTGTTCACATCGGAAGATAGAAAATGGCTTAGCCAAATTTTCAGCTCAGAACTGGATGGTTGTTGGTGTAGTTTGTGGCCTTTCACATGTCTTGTTCCCTTTGCTAATAGCCACCATTCTGAAACGTATCTGTCTGCATTGAACTCGTCAAAATCATGCATGGTGGACGCTGAGTGGATGGCAAGTGTTAGGGTGGATATTTATTTCGCCTGTCAGTCAAGTTATCAGTTTCAATACTTTTGAATTGCCTGTGATTGTCCGAGTGTCGTGAAGTTTTGTTTTT
This sequence comes from Gigantopelta aegis, assembly GCF_016097555.1. Lineage (NCBI taxonomy): Eukaryota > Metazoa > Mollusca > Gastropoda > Neomphalida > Peltospiridae > Gigantopelta > Gigantopelta aegis. The sequence continues at coordinate 19,927,806 of NC_054713.1, read as the reverse complement.
CATTTTACTTGTTTTAGGATTTTCTTGGTTGCCCATTGGGCAACTGTTTGACAAAGAATGGTTGCCATAACATATTTTGGTTGTCCCTGGCGCGCGGACAACCGATTTGTGCACCCCTGACCTATAGTTCCCTCAGGTTGGACCGGTAGAGGGCTACTATTGTTCTTTAATACTGGTGCCGGGTTTAATTACAAAGGAAAATAAAGGAACATTTGTTTAACGACACTTCAGCACATTTTAAACAAGTTAATTACAGCATTAAACATATGGCTATTTTGACATTTTCTCAACAGATGGAGTGAATAAGAGGCAACAAGTATTTTGAAAGTCCTGCGAAAGCAATACATGTCTCCTACTGGGCCCAACTAATTTTCTTATCTCCTAAGTTCAAGGAACATAACTCTGTCAAAAATGGGTAAATCACCATGAAAGTCAAACTTGATCTACATGATAAAGCTATACACAAACTTTCAGCTCAATATCTCAAGGCATTGTGAAAAAAAAAAAACCCTGGAAAAATGTATGTGTGACAGATGGACGGATGGACAGACAGACAGGATGGAGATGAAACCTATAGTCCCCTCTGGATGGACCAGAAGGGGAATAATAATTGCCAGAACACAGGTTTCTCCTGAAAAGCAGCAAGGGATATTTTATATATGCACTTTCCCATTGAATAGTCCACAGCAAAAATAGTGCTGTAAAGAATTAAAAACTCCACAGTAACCTCCAAGGCATTGCCAACTGAATGAGCAATTGTAGGGGTTGTACTATGGTCTTAGGATTAGGGTTAGGGTTAGAAATATTGGTTGTGGGGAACTGGTTGGGACGGGAAAAAAGTTGAGTCATTAAGGGTGATCAATTCTGCTACCCATCCAGTCATGTGTGCAGGACATTATATGGTGTGTGTGTGTGTGTGTGTGTGTGTGAGGGAGGTCTAGACTGGCAAGTGAAATTTCTTTGGGGTTGGGTCAAGCTCCTCCAATAAATATAATTATTTAAAAAAAGAAAAGAAAACAATTCATTTTGAGTGAGGGGGGATTCAACCACTGAAACTCCCCCTCAATTATTACACCTAGGACAAGTGCTCTAGTATTGAGCTACCTCCCCACCCCCCATTCTTGGATGGACTGAACCGCTGCTATCTGCTCACCTTATCTGTCGAGTCTCTCGGTTCAACTTTATATTTTTTTGTTTTCATCAAAAGCTCAGCTGTTGTCTGACTCAGATGAATTTTGAAAGCTGTAAAATAATAAATAATTTTTTTTAATTTGTATGACAACAACAACAATTTTTTTTAATAATTTGTATGTTATCATGTAAAATCAATATTAAAATCAACAACCCTAGTTCCTTAGCTATGTATCTTTTTTGTTTCACACTGAATAAAGTTTAAGGTTTGTTTTGTTTAACGACACCACTAAAGCACATTGATTTATTAATCATCTTTTATTAGATATATGGTAATTTTGAGTCATAGAGAGGAAACCTGCTACATTTTTCCATTAGTAGCAAGGAATCTTTTATATGCACCATTCCAGACAGTATAGCACATACCACAACCTTTGATATACCAGTTATGGTGCACTGGCTGGAACGAGAAATAGCCCAATGGGTCCACAGACGGGGATCGATCCCAAACCGACTGCAAATCAACTGGGCTACATCCCACCCCCATATTGAATATGTCAAAGCTGATAATTTAAGTGAGTTTTACAATGTCATGGAAGTAGTGTATAATTTAATGGTAAAAACAATAACAACAAATATATTAAACTGCGTAATAACCTGTAGGGTGAAAACAAGTTAACGTTAAGTTTGTTTTGTTTAACGAAACAACAACGTGCAACAATAATCCATAAAATGTGTCGAGCGCGTCGTTAATTAAAACATTTCCTTCCTTCATGAGGATTTATCCATTTTTGACAGTTATCAGTGTTGTAGGAAGGTGCCAAAAGGTGGGGGACACACGCACACACATGTATATATATATATATAAAAATATATATAAACCATCGCTGCTGCTATTGGATAAAAAAAAAGTGGGAGAAGGGCACATGCCCCCCCCCCCCCCTCCCCCACACGCCAGTGGTTATGGCCAAATCAAGTTGACTTTCATAGGTACTTAATAAAGGGCCATAACTGTCAAAAATGGAATTTATCTATGTTTAACAGAGTTATGTCCTTTAACTTAGACGATATAATAAATGGAATTTATCTATGTTTAACAGAGTTATGTCCTTTAACTTAGACGATATAATAAATGGAATTTATCTATGTTTAACAGAGTTATGTCCTTTAACTTAGACGATATAATAAATGGAATTTATCTATGTTTAACAGAGTTATGTCCTTTAACTTAGACGATATAATAAATGGAATTTATCTATGTTTAACAGAGTTATGTCCTTTAACTTAGACGATATAATAAATGGAATTTATCTATGTTTAACAGAGTTATGTCCTTTAACTTAGACGATATAATAAATGGAATTTATCTATGTTTAACAGAGTTATGTCCTTTAACTTAGACGATATAATAAATGGAATTTATCTATGTTTAACAGAGTTATGTCCTTTAACTTAGACGATATAATAAATGGAATTTATCTATGTTTAACAGAGTTATGTCCTTTAACTTAGACGATATAATAAATGGAATTTATCTATGTTTAACAGAGTTATGTCCTTTAACTTAGACGATATAATAAATGGAATTTATCTATGTTTAACAGAGTTATGTCCTTTAACTTAGACGATATAATAAATGGAATTTATCTATGTTTAACAGAGTTATGTCCTTTAACTTAGACGATATAATAAATGGAATTTATCTATGTTTAACAGAGTTATGTCCTTTAACTTAGACGATATAATAAATAAGGTCCAGTGTGAGACATGTATTTTTTTTAAGACATTACTCTCTAAATGCTTGTTCAAAATACGAACCCACTGATGATTCATGTATATTTTGTGCAGCAGTCACCGCTTGTCCAAAGATACAGTACCTTGGCACCGTGAGCCCAATAACACCACCCACGACAGGACCTGAAACGGAACAGCTCATGACATCCATAATTCAAATCTGTGAAAATTGTCTTATGTCTGCACTGGTTAAACTGATGCCACACGACTTACTAACGCATGCTACACTATAGCGCACAGCTATAGAACCATTAACTAGCAATGGCATGACGTTACTAAGGAGTGGCATGACGTCACTAAGGAGTGGCATGACGACACTAAGGAGTGGCATGACGTCACTAAGGAATGGCATGGCATCATTAAGGAGTGGCATGACGTCACTAAGGAATGGCGTGGCATGACATGACGTCACTAAGGAATGGCGTGGCATGACATCACTAAGGAGTGGCATGACGTCACTAAGGAGTGGCATAGCATCACTAAGGAGTGGCATGACGTCACTAAGGAGTAGCTTACGACTGAAACAAACAGTGATGTACATTCTATTTATAACCAAAATCTGTTTCTTGTTTTCAAAACATGTTTTTTGAAAAAATAATAATAATAATAAAAATTATATAAAAAATAAGGAAATATGGCTAAGTGTTAACTCTTGAATAGTCATGTATTTGTATGATTTTGTCTTAAATAGTGACATAATTTATAAACTGAAAACATTACGGTGCCCTTGTTTCAGATAAAATTTGAAACATTTGACCTTGGTATTTTGTAAGGTACTTTCTAGTGCTTACATAAAAGCAAAAGTAGGAATCACACCTTTTTTTTTTACTCGTTATTGCAAATACAAAGTATAGAGTAAAATAAATTTAAATCATACAGTTCATAGATCATAATTTTAAAAATAAAGTTAACCTTAAACTCAAAGCAAAGATTAAGCTGTCATTCTCCAAACACAAATTAAAGTTGAATTTGATGGATTTATGTTATTAAATTACCCACATTTTTATTGACTTTAATTTGCCTACAGATTTTGCGACCTAATTTGCCTAATTGCTAATACTTTTTGAAGTCCAACTTAAAGACCTTCATTTACAGATTGTTGACCTAATTAATGGCCCAATGAAACATTATCTGCAAATATATAAATTTGATTTGAAAAATACTTTATTTAACCATATACAAAACCACCATATCCCACTTATTGTTGATATTTTTGAAAAATAAGTGAATTATGTACAGTACAGTAAAAAAAAGAGAAAAAAAAAATTATAATAATAAAAAAATTATAATAATAAAAAATGTCAAGTTCATGTTTGCACTACTTGGCCTTATCGCTGTTATTTTGTCATGAAATAATAGATTTTAAATTATTTATTATGTATACTGCTGGTTCTCATTTACCAAGACTCTTATACATGGCAGTCGTGTATATAAAATTCAAAGGTACATAAATATATACATTTGTAGCCTCATTTCGCTGTACGTTTTAGACTTCCAACAAAAGAGTTACAAGATTTAAAAATGAAATTTGCTGAGTTTGTCATGGAATTCCATTCATTGTGGCTCATTTAAAAGTTTTGAATAATACTATAGTGAGGTTTGGTATTCTAAATGAATGTAATTTTCATTTATAATCCATAGTTAGAGATTTTATACCTTTAAACCCTACCAAAGTAATATTTTGAGCGCTTACTCCCAATTGGTTGAACTGCTAAAACAACAATAGATATGGTTCAATGGTCTCACTGACATGCATGTTGTTACCTCAGTCATTATAATGAACTGTTCCAGATTATTTGGAAACCGATTATTATTGTATAGATGGCATAGATATCGCTTAACGCATAAAGTATGCAAATATGACAAATGTCGAAATAATCCATGTATTGAATGTAGTGAATGTCTGTAAATAATTTAAAAAGGAGGTCTCCATCTAAAAAAAAATATTTCACAAAAAGCAAAACATTTTTCAACATTCTAAAATATTCATTCTTTCCAGTACACATACAAGTACAAATGTCCACTTAAAGGAAACATGTCACGTAAACCATATTTGGCACCAACCATGTACAATTAATTATAAATTGAATCACCTAAAAAAAAAAATTATAAAAAATTAATTACTTAAAATATCTCCATAAAAGAACCCCAGATACGAGCTCTTAGCGGAAATTGCCGATCTTTAATGAGCAGGGCAATCACGAGGTCCCTGACATCAGAGACGCGTCGCTTGATCTGAAGCCTTACACTTAAAAGCATTAGTCCGTACCACTCATAAAGAATCTAAGACTTGCACAGCTTACCAAAACAATGAGTGTTCGTTCGCAAAACGTTTTGCCATATCAATATGAGCTGTTAGTAAATGAAGAAAGACACACATTTACTTACAACAGTGATACTGAAGAAAAAACGGATAGCGAGTCGGAGGGTGGAGAAACTGATGGTGCCAGACCAGACCGGTCGACCAATTTACAGCCCGGAGCCCGAAAGTAACCCGGAGACAAAACCAAAACTCGGATGCTAATGCCGAGGTGTATACTGTTCATATTTAAAATAAAGATACACCTCGATATGATGTATTTAAATATGTAAAAAATATAAATGTAGGACAAACATTTTTGGGTTTTTGTTTTTTTTAGAAAATATCGCATTTTTTATGTTCGGGCTGTACATAATGAAATCTGTATGCACAGTGTAAACAAACGCTCTAATTTACGACAAGGCGCTTCACTTTCATTAACCTGGCTTGTAAAACAACATAAATGACTTGAGAGTATAATCAACTTTTAAACTAAATATATTTCTATTTGCATCAATAGAACGAAATGGGGTTATAGTATTTTTCTCTCATAAAAAAAAAAGTAGCATATTATTAGGCCTATTGGTAGGGTGCGTTAGAGTAAAAACGACCACTCACGATACCCAAGTGATAATTTTCTTTTCTTTGGTACTACGTAATTGGTCAGTTTGGTAATTTTAGATGGGAAAGTCTACTTAATCAAGGGTTTTACAGCATTATTTACAGTAATGAAGCAGGGCGGCTGATAATGTCCATTAACATTGTACTATAGTCGCGACAGGTTACGCCACATGCAAATGCAATACCCTGTAATCTTAAAAAAATTGGCACGTATTTTGTACGCATGTCTAGACCGTGGTAATCACTTACCTGGTCGATACCCTGCAATATACACCTGCCAATCAGGAATCACATGTGCAGGCCACGGAAAGAAAGGACCAATTAACTAAAACAACACTCCGATTCTCAAGTCAGCCCGTGGATGAAACATAATAGTTATTTCGACACCGACAGTAGTGGGTTTTTTTGTATTGAACTTCGTGTTGCTTTGGGGGCTTCGGGCGATGAGGAACGTTTTTGTAACGTATTCCGCCCGAAGATTAAAAACATTATTTAAAATTATTATTGTTTTCTACACGTTTTTTAAAAACATATTTAAATACATCGTACTGAGATGTATCCTCATGCCAAATCCCATGTTTGTATATGCCATATTTAATTACTTATTGACGTTTCCTTCTTCGGACGGTGAATACAGATTTTGTTATGTAGGCCTACAGCCCTAACATGAAAAATCTTTTTTTTTCCAAAAAAATAAATAAATAAAAAATTCTACATTTTTGTTTTAACATATATAAATACATCATGCTGAGGTGTATCTTTGTGCCAAATATGTACAATGTACACCTCGGCATTCGCAACAGAGTACTGTTTTTGTCTCCGGGTAACGTTCGGGCTCCGGGCTGTAATTAGGAGGACACCAAAGTACTATGCGGTGTTGGTGTCCAATCTTTTCTTTTGCGATAAAATACACGCGTCTTTCTTCGGATACAATCCTTTGGAAAACCATAAAAAGACAATCCCAATCGTTTAAACTGTTTATTTTTACACCCGAAGGCCGCGCAGTACGGCACTGTTGGACTGAAAAGATCGTAAGCCCCTTACTCCATATATAAACAGTTAACAACAACGGAAGAGTACAGCGGCTCTGACGTCACTTCCCTTTTTTTCCGAACGCTCACGAAGAAATATGCATAAATCGTACTTTGATACTGGTTAGCGTAATTTCTTCATTTTAAGTTAACTACACGTATTTTATTGTTATAAAGTTATTTGTATATTATTTTTATATCATTTTTCTTTTAAAATGAGCTATAATATGGTCTCGTGTCATGTTTCCTTTAAGCAGCAGTTTCTTGGAAAAAATATGTTTATGTACGACAGCCCATTTATGTACACTGGTAAATAAACCATTGTCCTCTCTATAATCAAAACTTGTATAAACATGAAGAGGCCATGTTCATTACATACACAGGTAATCAGGTAGTGGCTATATATAACAGACGAGTACTTATTGTTCGACCAATTGGCATTTCGACCAAATGGGACACCTTTACATTGTATTAATATTTTTAATAAGTACATTGTATTAAATAATTCTTAAAATATATAAAGGACCTTTCACAATTATCAATATTTTCATGAGCATAATAACTAGATCATTTTGAGGGTTATCCTCCACCCCTAAAAGTGAACTTTATTAAAAAAATATATATATTGAAAGGAATATTGTTATAAATATATTTTTGGTTTGTTTTTAAAGTGTACACTGGCATTAACCCACCCACCCTACATATAAATGTCGACAATTGTTGAGTCTTTAAAAATGTGCAAGTTGTTGACATTTTGACTATCTTTTGTGTTATTACCAGTATGAACTCCAGTTCTGATTTCCTGGATTTTAGTAGGGTTAAAAATGTTAATAATTGTTAAGAGCCTCTAAAAATGTGCAAGTTGTTGACATTTTGACTATTGTTCGAATTATTACCAGTATGAACTCCAATTCTGATTTCCAGGATTTTATTAGGGTTAAATCTGATCTTGAAGTTGACCATGGAACAGAGCATGTCCAGAGCCAAAGTTGCAACATGTTCAGCGTGGTGACGACTGGGCATCCGTAAACCACCGATGACCGTGTCTAGAAACAGAAAAATATTTAGCAATTTAACTGATATCATAGAGCCCCCATATGTTTATAAAACTTTAAAAGTCCCAGCATTTCATTTCAACTTATTTTTGTGTTTATATACAAATATGCTTCAAGCATGCTGTCCTGGGCACGAACCTCAGCTATCTGAGTTGTCTGTCTAGGATTGAGGGTCAAAGTATGTAGACTTGGTAAATGTAGATTTAAGACTGTGTACAACAAAATTACCCATTTTATTAGTCTCTTGCAATCTTTAATGCCATACAAAAATACCAGGTTTCCTTAGTTCTGTGTTTAAAGTTTTGTTTTGTTTAACAACATCACTAGACCACATTGATTAATCAATCATCGGCTATTGGATGTCAAACAAATGATAACTGACAGTCTTAGAGGGAAAACCCGCCACATTTTTCCATTAGTAGCAAGGCATCTTTTATATCCCACACAGACAGGATAGCACATACCACAGCCTTTAATATACCAGTCATGGTGCACTAGCTGGAACGAGAAATAGCCCAATGAGCCCATCGATGAGGATTGATCCCAAACCGGACGTACATAAACCGAGTGCTTTATCATTGGGCTTAGTCTCGCCCCCGGGTCTGTGTTTGATATCGATCTTTGTTTCCTACCCTGTCTCTATCCCTGTATATATGCTACAAGTGTAACAGTGACATGTAGCAAAGCGTGACTCAATCCACTGAACTCCAACTGTGACACTAACATCCATGATTGCAACAGGTGATATGTTTAATATGCTAATCTTTTCTCTCTTTTTTTCAATCAAATACATTTTAAAGTTTGGTGTGACATAAATTAAATTTATAAATATATTAAGTAAATATCTGCCATCTTACATGCATCTCCAGTGGTGTGGACTTTGAAGACATCGTAACTCTCCATAATTTTATCAAACATTGTGTAGAGATCATTGAGAAAAGATACCAGCTGTATGGGTGTCGTTTTTTTAATCATACTCTGAAAACCAATGATGTCACTGTAAAATAAACCAGAATCTTATGAGAAATATTCAGAACTTCACGTACGGTTTCTTTTTTTGCTTCTTATTTATTGTAAGAGTTTATTTTGCGCAAGAATATACAGTGAAACTCCTCTAAATCGGACACACTACGAACCAAGTAGAAATTCCGGTTTTAAGAGGTATCCAGTTTACAGAGGTTCTCTTCTGCACAGATATTTTTTTTTGAGGGAATTCCGGTTTACAGAGGTTTCACTGTATTCTATAGATCGACTGGTATGTTCTTGCATAAGACAAACTTATGCAATAAATAAGAAGTTCTGTATTTATTTATTTAATTTTTCACCAAACATTTTTTAATTTAATGTCATAACTACACTTTATTAAGTCTATGATCAATTAATACTCCTTTCATGGATTTACTTAATGTTAAGAATCATACTATGCAGCGTCATTTTAATCTCAACTTAGTTTTGTGCTTATAGCCAATTAAGGTTCAAGCACACAGTCATGGGCACACACCTCAGCTATCTGTCCATGACAGAGGGTTAGTTGTTAGTGATTAGTGAGAGAGAAGATGGTGTAGTGGTCTTACATCGAGTCGTTAAAACTTGCTCTAGGTAGGATCCGGTACCGGTCTGGGAACACTGTACCTACCAGCCTTACGTCCGATGGCCTAACCACAACACCACTGAGGCCGGTTCTGCCGCGGCAAGCATGTGTAATGTTTCAAATAAGATGTGACGTAATTTGTAAATCATATATGAGGTAATTAACAAAAAGGCACCAATTCCAATAAATATAAAAAGGGAATTCCCCATTTAAAAGCTCTGGTCCAGATAAGATAAATTTATCACAAGAAAATATTTCAAAAACTTTAATATAATAAAGTAAAGTTTGTTTTAACAACACCATTAGAGCACACTGATCTATTAATTATCAGCTGTTGAATGTTAAACATTTGGTAATTCATACTCTTAGAGAGGAAACCTGCTACATTTTTCCATTAGTAGCAAGGGATCTTTTATATGCACATCCCACGGACAGGAAAGCACATACCACAGCCTTTGATATACCAGTCGTGATGCGCTGGCTGGAAAGAGAAATAGTCCAATGGGCCCACCAATGGGGATTGATCCCAGACCGACCACGCATCAAGCAAGTGCTTTACCAGTGGGCTTAATATAATAAAAGAGTAATTACCTCATTAAAATAGTAACACTGTTGAACGCCTCCGGCTCAAGGAGTTGGCCACATTTCAACTGCTCTAAGGTTGGACTGGGCAACAAGTGACCAAGAATCTTTATTGTTATATCTTTCTCTGCAAGCAGGTTCTTTGTCCTCTCGGCTAAAACATCCTCCAGGTTACAGGAATACCTTTCAAGCTAGAACAAGTAAAGTTCTCTTATAACTATTACAATGTTTAATTGAAAACACATTTTATTGCATATAAACAATACTTTTCAAGCTAGAACAAATAAAGTTCTCTTATCATCATTACAATGTTTAATTGAAGAGATGATTTTATTGCATAGAAACAACAAAAGGCTTGGGCACAAGTTTGCCATCTTGCTAGGCCCTCTCCTATCATTACAATGTTTAATTGAAGAGATGATTTTATTGCATATAAACAAAAGGCTTGGGCACAAGTTTGCCATCTTGCTAGGCCCTCTCCTATCATTACAATGTTTAATTGAAGAGATGATTTTATTGCATATAAACAACAAAAGGCTTGGGCACAAGTCTGCCATCTTGCTAGGCCCTCTCCTATCATTACAATGTTTAATTGAAGAGATGATTTTATTGCATATAAACAACAAAAGGCTTGGGCACAAGTCTGCCATCTTGCTAGGCCCTCTCCTATCATTACAATGTTTAATTGAAGAGATGATTTTATTGCATATAAACAACAAAAGGCTTGGGCACAAGTCTGCCATCTTGCCAGGCCCTCTCCTATCATTACAATGTTTAATTGAAGAGATGATTTTATTGCATATAAACAACAAAAGGCTTGGGCACAAGTCTGCCATCTTGCTAGGCCCTCTGCTATCATTACAATGTTTAATTGAAGAGATGATTTTATTGCATATAAACAACAAAAGGCTTGGGCACAAGTCTGCCATCTTGCTAGGCCCTCTGCTATCATTACAATGTTTAATTGAAGAGATGATTTTATTGCATATAAACAACAAAAGGCTTGGGCACAAGTCTGCCATCTTGCTAGGCCCTCTGCTATCATTACAATGTTTAATTGAAGAGATGATTTTATTGCATATAAACAACAAAAGGCTTGGGCACAAGTTTGCCATCTTGCTAGGCCCTCTCCTATCATTACAATGTTTAACTGAAGAGATGATTTTATTGCATATAAACAACAAAAGGCTTGGGCACAAGTTTGCCATCTTGCTAGGCCCTCTCCTATCATTACAATGTAATCACAGTAGGATAATGTTTTTGGTCAATTGTACATGAACATAAAAATGACGCTAGAACATCGCATCTTATGCCATTATAAATTTCACGGCTCAATCTTAACAATAGCCTGAATAGGAGCAAAATATTTATTTTCGGATCACAAAGTTGATTTAATTTAATAAAAATAAAAATATTTATGACAACCTACTGAAGAAGCCAGTTATCTTCTTTTTGATGTGCACAATTGAGGTTAATATATCCTATAACTTACCCATAATATCCATATGTCATAAACCCATTTGATATTTACCATTATTATCTTGGTTAATAATGTTTTGCTGTCAATGGTTCATTTGGTTACAGCCAACAAGACTTGCATACCTGAGTGTAACATTTTGATGAGATTTAGTTGAAGTGTGTGACGTCAAATTACATATGTGCTAATCGCAATAACGTCATACATGTACATGTATTACCAGTGAGGCGACTTAAATTCAGATGATTACTAAATATCAAATTAAAATGTTATTTTAGAAATGTTATAGGATAAACAGAATTCTCTACTCGTGTTTTTTAACATGTAAAATATTGACCTCGTCTAGTATTTGTCTTGACAAATCCTGATTAACATAGACTTGGTTGATATTTTCCACATTAAAAAAACACTTGCGACAAATCCTCCATATATTACTTGCATCAAATTTTATCAACTGAACTTCATCTAATTTGAAGTAACAAGATTACAAGTAGTTTCATGGAGTAAAACTAGTGAGGACAAGACCATATGTAAATTAAAATACCCATGTTACATGTTACAATTAAGTAAGTGCTTTTGGATGTGCAACTGGTAACTAACTGAACAGAGCTTGAGATAAGAAGTAAAATATGGTCTGTTTTGGGGGGTTTTAAATAAGAGAAAAAACAGAATTATGGCCTGCTAAGAAAAAATAATAAAATGGCCTGCTGGAAATAAGACAGAAAGGAAGGAAATGTTTTATTTAACGACGCACTCAACACATTTTATTTACGGTTATATGGCGTCGGACATATGGTTAAGGACCACACAGATATTGAGAGAGGAAACACGCTAATGCCACTTCATGGGCTACTCTTTTCGATTAGCAGCAAGGGATTTTTTGTCTGCATCATCCCGCAGACGGGATAGCACATACGACGGCCTTTGATATACCAATCGTGGTACACTGGCTGATGCGAGAAATAGCCCAATGGGTCCACCGACGGGGATTGATCCCAGACCAAATTGAATGAATGCATAAGCACAATATATCAATTATTTCTAACTATATACCTTGCCCAATGGCTTTTCTACTTTATCATCCTCTGAAGAACAGCATGTGGTATCAGACGAGGACTTTACAACTGGGATACGTCCCATCACTGAGTATTTTAGCGACACCACTAGAGCACATTGATTAATTCATCATTGGCTATCGCATGTCAAATATATGGTAATTGTGACACGGTCATCAGAGGAAACCCGCAACATTTTTCCTAATGCAGCAAGGGATCTTTTATATGCACTTTCCTCACAGACAGGAAAGCACATACCATGGCCTTTGACCAGTTGTGGTGCACTGGTTGGAACAAGAAAAAGACCCCTAACCAGTTGAATGGATCCACCTCAAACGAGCACTCAACCGACCAATCTAATTAAAATTAGCTCCACTATTACATGTGGATCTAACAGTAGCCATTGGAGCTCATGTCCAGTTTACCTTTCATTCGACCAATCAAAACCTTACTTGCAAAATCATACCAATGATTTGAAAACGTTTGGGATTATGCTGAGGGTATACGAAATGATTCGGGTGAATTACAAAGTATGCCGGAAACTAATTTCAATATAAAATCTTATATAAAATTTGTTTCAAGATGGAAAAAAAAACCATGATGGTATAGCCATAAAATCTGTTTATGCCAGTATACAGTCCAGTTTATTACTGCACTTTTCCCCGTGTTTTTTCAATGTTGAAATAGACCTACAAGTTTTCCTACTGCATAAATAGTCTCGCCCGATATTTTTCGAATTTGTATGCTCCCGAATAACGCTATAAAAGGCGAAGTTTAATTGGTCGATATTTAAATTGTTATTAATAGATGAAATGTCACCTGGACATGGGAGTCCACGCAATGCTCTTAGATCTACTGGTATATACCAGTAGAGCTAATTTTAATCAGATTGTCAACCGACTCAGCTAAATCCCGCCCCTTTAGAGCATGGAACAAAGTTCTGTACATCTGATCTAGAAACTTACCATATTAGTCATTCCTGAATAAACTGGGTACATGTTTCTTAGAGAACCGAGCAATCTTTTGAATGATGGTCGTCTGGTTGGCTCTTCATGCCAAGCATCACGTATCAGCTTCACCAAAAACAATTTTAACGATCACAACAAATTTTTATGTTAACTTCATAATATAGTAAAATTAAAACCAGACAAAAAGAAAAAAAAAAGTTGAGCCAAACAAGATTTCAGTCAGAGAGTATGAAGAGTAAAATTACATACCCAAAAATAATAGAAATTAATGGAAGGAGGGAAATGTTTAATTTAACAACGCACTCAACACATTTTATTTGCGGTTATATGGCATCAGACATATGGTTAAGGACCACACAGATATTGAGAGAGAAAACCTGCTGTCGCCACTTCATGGGCTACTCTTTTCGATTAGCAGCAAGGGATCTTTTATATGCACCATACCACAGACAGGATAGTACATACCACAGCCTTTGTTACACCAGATGAGGAGCACTGGCTGGAATGAGAAATAGCCAAATGGGTCCACCAACAGACGTGCATCAAGCGAGCGCTGTACCACTGAGCTACGTCCTGCTCCAGAAATTAATGGATACATTTTTATAATTTTTATAAAGATTAGAGAAAGAGAACTGCTGTTAAAACATTGTCAAAGTACATGAAATGCAGCGTCCGTTTTCAAAAGCTTTCAACCCATAACCACCTAGCAGCAGCACTTATGACCTAGCTGTTTTATTTCTGTTATGTGACCTCAAGTTATTTTCTGGTAGAAAGCCTGCCAATTTGTAGTCAAATATCAGGAGTCAAGATGATATTATGTATGTTTTCATGTCCATTGCAATAAAGGCTACTTCAAATTTTTCTTAAACAATAAAAAAATCCTGCAATTTTCTTTTAGCTTTTTGGCCAAAAGGAAAACATTGACAATAGTGATGAAGTATAGGGTGTATACTACCAAATCAAATCCCATAGACGACAATAGTAACATATGTGGCTAAAACTCCTACCTGTAACGTATCAATCGACATAGACGCCACGGATATAAATACTACCACCCCTCACCCTTAAAGTGAATCACAAAAAAGTGGGTGTCAAGCTGCTCATTTCTGAGATAACGGGTAGCGTCTATGACTACCCTAGTTCCGCACAAAATTTGAGTACTTTTTTTTACAGGTACCCCATACATGTTCCAAGCACAAGGCTACTTGACACAGTGGTACTAGATGAAATAAAATTGCATACTTTTTTAGCCCAGATGAAACTAATTTTTTTTACAACCAACACACTCACATTTATAACCAATCACAGGACTTGTGGTGTTCACTTCTCTATCAAAAGTTGGGTGCACCTCGAACTTTGACCCAGCCGGAAGTTATTTGGTTTAGTACTACCTATAGAGCTGTGTTTGGTAATAATTCATGAAACCGAACAATTAGTTACTTAAAGTCTGAAACACAAACCACAATAAATTACTCTCCTACCTTTATTTACCATATTTTTTCCAGACAGAAATCTTGAAAAAACAACAACCATGTAACAATGACATAGATTCCACATACTAGTTGATAACTATGTCACTTGTATTGACTTCACTGAGATCGCATAGGGCAAAAAGCATGTAATTTTGTGCCGGCTGCCATTTTAAGGCATACTCTCCAAGAGAGATGAAAGGATGTGACATAATCTAACAATGTCATACCATGTTATGATATAACGACAAACGTGATGACATCATGTTAATTACATCACATACTTTGTAAACTTCCACCCCTTCTTGAAGATTATTCCATAAAACAGTTTTAAAACAACAGACAGCGAAAAATTGCATTCTTTTTGTCCTAGGAGATCTTAGTGAAGTCGAGATAGGTGACATGCTTATCATCCAGTATGTGGGATTTGTATCATCATAATCATTATGGGTTTTTTTAAGATTTATGTTTGCATAAAATGTGGGTAAAATTTATCAGTAATTAACGGTAGGAGATTAATTTATCGTAGTTGTTAAATATTTCAAAATTAAATGAAATAAAGTCTGTTTTGTTTAATGACACCACTAGAGCACACCGATTTATTAATCATCAGCTACTGGATGTCAAACATTTGACAATTCCGACATATTGTCTGAGAGAAGACACCAGCTTCACTTTTCCATTAGTAGCAAGGAATCTTTCATATGCACCATCACAAAGACAGCACATACCACAGCCTTTGATATATACCAGTTGTGGTGCACTGGTTCTAACAAGAAATAGCCCAATGGGCCCAACGACAGCTATCGCTTTACCACTGGGCTACAACCCGCCCCAAAAATTAAAAGAAGGCATAAGTAAAATATATTAATTATTTCTAATTATATACCTTGCTCAGTGGCTTTTCCATTTTATTATCTGCTGAAGAACCGAACGTGGCAAAGTATGGTCGAAATATTGGCTTGTTGTAATTCTTAAAACCTGCAGATGCCAATGCCTGAAGATAAAGAAATTTTTTTATTATCTACATGTAATAAAAACAATACAAATCACATGTGCAATAACACAACTGTCATTATGATAAATGACAATTTTTATGAATAACAATATACCTTCCCATGTCTTAGCTCTGTTTAGTTACGTTGTTATGCATTAAAAAAAGTAATGTGGATAATAAAGAAATTATTGTGTGTGTGTTGTACTGGTTTTATCAAACTTTTATCATGATTCTTGCTCGTGCTGAGGTAATACAAAAATCCTGACACTCTCATAACACAGATATAATCATAAAACCCACAAGCTTGTATGACAATATCTATTTATTAATTTGAGACATCATTTGTCCCAGTGGGAAGCGCAAATAAAAGATCCCTTGCTGCTAATCGGAAAGAATAGCCCATGTAGTGGCGACAGTGGGTTTTCTCTTTCAAAATCTGTGTGGTCCTTAACCATACATGTATGTCTGACGCCATATAACCGTAAATAAAATGTGTTGAGTGCGTCGTTAAATAAAACATTTCTTTCTTTTTCATTTGTCCCATACATTAAGAAAGAAGTTTATTTAGTTTAACGACACCACTAAAAGCACATTGATCTGTTGGTAATTCTGGCAGATACATGTAGTTGCTACGTTTTTCCATTAATAGCAAGGGGTCTTTTATATGCACCCAGGGTTTCTGCCAGATGGTAAAACAGGTATGGTGCCATACACAATTTTTTTTTAAAGTTAACGTTTTGACAAAATTAATTACTCTTATCATTACTGTATGATTTTCTTAACCCTAACCCTATACTTAACGCATTTTTTTTCTGGTGGAGGCCCCCCCATACCCCCTGTTGACTGGTTGAATTCAATTCCATAGCGCCATACCCAAAAACATTTCTGACACAAGCATTGGCACCATCCCAGACAGGATAGCACATACTTGGATACCACAGCCTTTGATATGCCCGTCATAGATCACTGGCTGCAACGAGAAATAGCCCAATGGACCCACCGACAGAGATCGATCCTAGACCGAAAGTACATCAGGTAAGCACTTTACCACTGGGCTACGTCCTGCCTCTCCCATATATTAAGAAGTCATATATAAAATGGATCTGAGAGTACTGCTAAAGCAATACATGTCCCCTACCGGGCCCCAACAGATTTCATATCTCCTAAATTCAACGGCCATAACTTGTGAAAAATGGGTAAATCGCCATGAAAGTCAAACTTAATCTGTAACAGTACTTGATAAAGCTGTACACAAATTTTCAGCTGAATACCTCAAGGTATGCAAAAAACTAATTTTTGAATCTCCTAACTTCAAGGGCTATAACTGTCAAAAATTATGAAATCGCCATGCAAGTCAAACGTAATATGTAACAGTAAAGTAACAGTAATAAAGCTACATGCAAAATCTTACCTCAATATTTCAAAGCATTGTAAAAAATATGTGCGGAAAACACATTTCTTTATCTCTTTATTTCAAGGGCTATAACTCAGTCAAAAATGGGTAAACCGCCATGAAAGTCAAACTTGATCTGTAGCAGTACATGATAATGCTATACACAAAACTTCAGTTGAATATCTCAAGGCTAGGTGAAAAAACAATCCAGAAAACACAAACGGATGGACAGAAATAGAGACGGATGGACAGACAGACAGATGGGAGATCAGAGCTGCCAACCCCATATAAGTGAGAGTAGCATTCATGACAAGCTGAGCGTAGCATGGCTGAATATCATAAACAACAGCAAAAAAAACCCACCAAATACATGTAACTACATTATAGTAACCGCAAAAGACTGGGTCATGCTATTTTAGCATAGATAACGCTTGTCGTCAGTTAAGGGATATGGACATACCCAAAATTTAAGGAATGTTGTCAAATAAGTCGAGCTATTTGAACAGGATTATGAATGACCAGATTTTTTTTTTTTTAAAAACAGAATCGAAATGCAATAAACACAAAATTAACTGTTGTGCGATGATGTTATCAGTACTAAATTTGAATGCTTATATTCTTATTTAAAGTTAAAATTAAAATTACTCTATTCCTAACTGGCATATGTTCACATGCAATTGTCTATATTCACGGCATGCAAGCGTAACATAACTAAAGAACAGTTCTTTGAAGGTTTTATAGTATGCGAAACTGGGGTTGGCTTGCAGTAAAACATGTCTGTTATTGAATACATCTTACTGCAACTGTTTTACAATGATTCTTAATCCGCAAATTATACTTTTATATGTTGGAATAATATAAAAAAAGAAAAAGCCACAGAAATGAGGAATTCAGTTTTTAGTTACTGTATTCCAAGACTACGTCCAATTTTTAGTATAATTGCCAGAAATCACCCGCTTTTCAAGTGTACTCTGTAGACCTATAATTTGTGATAAAGATGAAACGTATACGCTTGGCAAATAAAACATAATTTGTGAGTAGAAACTTTGGCCATGTACACTAATCACCCAGTTATGTTTATCTGTTGCAAAATTTATTACTGGTTTTCATTAGCATATCATACTGGATTTTTTTCAACTGAGCATAGCAATTTGGGCATGAGTGTAGCAAACGTCGACTAAGCATAGCAAACTATGCCCAAAGCGTAGCAGTTGGCAGCTCTGGGATATAAAACCTAAAGTCCCCTCCAGTTGAGCCGGTAGGGGGCTAATAAAGTTAAACACCTTCTTAGCTTTCAAGTTTTCAATAGCAGGCTTGTTTTTCAAAAGATTGATGATTTGCTCTGAGCTCAGCACCAAACTTTCTGCTGCATATGGTGCATCACGGGTTAACACTTCCACCATAATCATTGAAAATCTGAAACGGTAAATATACATAGTCAAACTCCTCAAAACCACACCCTCAATTAATACAGAATTATTTCAAAACTGGATGTTTTGGACAGGAAATAATTTAATGTGCACACCTTCAGAGCAAGCTGTTGTCTTGAATACTTCTCTTGGGCACAAGTTTGAGTGTGGGTCAGTTCTTTCGTCTAAGATGGGAGGTCACTGGATGTTTTTCTCTGTAAACTGGATACCCAGTAAAGTCAGACTTTTTACTTGATCCCCTGGGAGTCCACTTTAAAAAAGTTTCTTTTTGAGCCTTAGCATTATTTTTGTTTGTTTATTGCCAGGGCTAGTATTGGTGAATACTGTATAAGGATATTATTTATATATTTATTTTATTACTGTTAGATGTGTTTCTGTAAAAAAAAATCTTTTGTACTGTATTACTTTATGAACAAAAATATTAAAAATAAAAAATAATAATGATAATAATTAAAAAATCTTCTTATTTTCAAATGTTACCAAATGCTGTTTCTGTGATTCCCAAGTTTAGGTGATGCCAAGGTAGCTCAACTGCAGAAATCACGAGGATAAAACCTTGGCGATCAACAGCCAAATTAACATATACCTGTAAATGGTCGATGAAACAGATCCAACAAGAACTCCAGACTAACTGTTTATTTCCTAATCATAGGATATAAAGCAAGGTCCTGACAATGAGACCTATATGTTATGGAATAAACAGCATCATCAGGCCTTCATAGGTAATCATAATACGGTGTGTGTGTGTGTGTGTGTGTGTGTGTGTGTGTGTGGCAGCTGGGAGGGGGAATGGAGAGAGAGAGAGAGAGAGAGAGAGAGAGAGAGAGAGAGAGAGAGAGAGAGAGAGACACAGACATTTTGGATTTTTGCACCCAATCCCAACACAATTTAAATGCACACCATATTTTTATTTGCAGATATAATGCACTGTAGATACCAAAAGTGTGTGCAAACTTTACATGCTGTGAACATACATTTGTGTGTGTGTGCAGAAAACCCCCCACAAAAACATGTCGCAATATTAATCCAGTTTACAGCACCTATTATCTCACCTTTCAACTGCATGAAGGTGAGACAAAAAACAAAATGATGATAAAGTACGTACGAGTAAACATCTCCTACTTTGGTCCCTTTTCGCACTTTATCAAGACTGTCGTCAGCCTTTCTTAGCAATTCTGGGGCTGTCCAGTAGAGCGCGCTACAAAAGCAAGAACAAAGCAATCAATCAATCACTTTATTTGCCACAGCTGTAAACAGCTTTTTGCTGAAACAGAACATATATAAATTCGTAAAAGTAAAAAAATGCAATGCCAAAAAGTGAATGAATGAATGTTTAATAACAAAAATACACATCGGCTATTGAGTGTCACAAATGATAAATATATGAAAATATGATTTATTTAATTATGTAAAACCACAGTGTAAGCAGCTGAGAGGAAAAGTATAATACAATAATTAAATCAAGGTAAGTATATTTTAAAATTCTGTATAGAAATCAAACATTAAAATTAATTCTCGGTGGAATTTAAGATTCCAAAACATTTCTACATTGCCAATTCAGATGATAATACTCCACTAAAATGTGGGGTACAGTCAAGTGTACACGGACAATGTTTACACTGAGGAGGATTTTTAAAGATAAGTGATATTTTATCTATTTTTGTTTACTTGAAAAGGTTGTCAATGTGTCCACCATCTTAGTCGTAGATATCCCGATATCCTGGGGATAGCAGATTCTAATTCTGGATACCAGACTTCAAGAACCCAGTATCCCACCGGGATACCATATAATGTTGTTTTGTCATTTTAATTTTTATTGGGTGGGAAGCCACCATCATGTAACTTTGAAATAGCACCTTAAAGGCATATTATCACAGACCACTGACCTATTTAATGGTCTAACAAAGTATTACCTGAACAAAAATAATTGATTTGTCCCTAAATGTACTTTATTCAACCATCTTCATAACCACCATACTCCATTTATTAATGACATGTTGTAAAAATAATTGACTTTTGGCAATGGTCCATAATTCAAAAACTAAAATTGCCAAGGGATGACTTGGATTTCACTCCATCATGGTTCAGTTAAGTTGATGCAATAGCTAGATTTGGTTTCCAACAATTAATGTAATTTTTATTTATTATCCATTTTTAGAGAAATAAGGTCCGTAAATCTGTGACAGTATGCCTTTAAATTTCAAGAAGTACAATAAAAAGCTTGCCTCAGTTTCTCTTTAATTTCAGGTTCTGGGACTAGTGACTTTCTAAACTCTTTTGGAACTAGTGACTTTCTAGACTCTCCTTGGGCCAGTGACTTTTTATGCTGTTCTGAGACCTGTGACTTTCTAACACTTTCCTGTGATATTGACCTTCTAGAACTTTCTTGTGATATTGACTTTCTAGGACTTGGTTGTAATAACCTTCTAGGACTTTCCGGCGATAATGACCTAGGACTTTCCGGGACTAGTGACCGTATACGACTTTCCGGTGATAATGACCTAGGACTTTCCGGGACCAGTGACCTAGGACTTTCCAGAACTGGTGGCATTCTAGGACTTTCTGGGACTAGTGACCTTCTACGACTTTCCGGGATTTGTGACTTTCTAGATTCTTGTGGATCATTCTCATTGGTGTTGGTGTTGATGGAATGTTTTTCTTGATGCTCTGGGGCACTGAAGATGGATTCTTTTTTTTCATATTTTGGAATCATGATGGAAGAATCTTTCTTTGAAGTATTGTATCTCAATGATGGACATCCAAAGTCTGTAATTCAAATACTCGAAAAAAGAGAGAGAAAAAAAATCACTTTTGCAGGGAACAATATTTCGAAATCTGAGGTAACCGGGAGTTGGTTCACAAGGTTTTTTACCTAGGTAACCAATTGTTCGGTTACGTGAATTACATTTGCATAACCTGTAGGTTAACTGATTGGTTACCTCAAAGTTACATTGAAAATTATATTTTAAATACATAATTTTTAGCTCAAATATAAAGTTAAAATAAAATACAAAAGAAAACATTTTATAAAACAATTCTTTAATGCTTGCTAAAGTTAACAATTCTGGAAAATGACTAAATATCAGTCCCAGTACTGAAAAAAAGAAGAAGATACACTTCTAGATTCCTTTTCTCATTTTGTGGTGGCCATGAAGTTATTTTCACTTTATCGATGGTACTTCTATACTACAGGACCGGCCTCGGTGGCGTCGTGGCAGGCCATCGGTCTACAGGCTGGTAGGTACTGGGTTCGGATCCCAGTCGAGGCATCAGATTTTTAATCCAGATACCGACTCCAAACCCTGAGTGAGTGCTCCGCAAGGCTCAGTGGGTAGGTGTAAACCACTTACACCGACCAGTGATCCATAACTGGTTCAACAAAGGCCATGGTTTGTGCTATCCTGCCTGTGGGAAGCGCAAATAAAAGATCCCTTGCTGCTAATCGGAAGAGTAGCCCATGTAGTGGCGACAGCGGGTTTCCTCTTAGAATCTGTGCGGTCCTTAACCATATGTCTGACGCCATATAACCGTAAATAAAATGTGTTGAGTGCGTCGTTAAATAAAACATTTCTTTCTTTCTTTCTTTCTATACTACAGTGACGTTACAAATTTTTGTTTTTTAAAGCTCATTATGCGATGTTAGTATTTTTCAACTTTTGTGACACTTTTGGATTCCTGTTTATGTTAAAACCATTTTCAACATTTGTAAAATATTATGTCTAATATATATTGATTATTCCTTTAGAGATAAAATAGCAGTAGATAGTTTAGCTGCCCCCAGCGGTCCGTGCACATTTCTTTAAAACTTTTGACTCGACTCTATACTGAGCATTTAGTTTAGACTGGTCGCAAGTTACAACTGTTGCAATATAACGCTTTGCTGTACATCAAGTATCTAAAAATCAGTCTAAAACATTTGTCAGATAACTGTAGAGTCAAACTTTAGGGTCTCAAAAATTACAATACTCAACTCAGAACTGTATAATAAACTTTCTGTAATCGTGAAATTTGTAGGTTTTAATTTCTGAAGGTCTACAGGTCATGACGTAACCGATTTGACCATATCACGCAGCATGCAAGTGCTTAATATAAATGTATTTACTGTTAACTGTTCAATGTAGTGTGTCCAATAATTATAAAGGACTTGAAATTTAAAAAAAGTTTCAACCTTTTTTGTTGTGGTGGTGAGCAGAATAGTTACACTGGTTATCTCTAAAGCCAGTAGATCGAGGTCAAATTCATCCAATCAGCAGCAACGTTATTAATTGTTAAGTCTAAATACGTGCCAGCTCAGGCTCAGAGCCGGTTTATCCTACCATGCAGCACTTGTAGCACGTGCTACGGGCCCTGCACTTAACGGGCCCCGTGGTGATGTGTACATTTATTTTACCCAGGCAATTTTTCCCCCTCTCCCCAGGGGGTTGCAAAATATATATCCTGGGAAGGCGGTCCATGGATCCTTAAAAAGGCTATGCTCAGGCTGCCAAATGCTCAAACGGTGACATCTTTTATTAATTTTCTGGACACAGTACGTACTGCATGAATACTCTTAACTTTTTATACATATATGGGAGTTAAAATTCATAATTTTTTATTCCTTTATTATTATTTATTCCATAAATGTTTTATAAAACACTATTTGGCAAATATCACTTTAATAAAATGTTTTTCTCCTTAATTGTTTTTTTTTTAAACTGATATTTTCCAAATAGTTTTTAAAAAACCCCTCATAGTGGCTTTTGTATGTTTTTATCTTGAATCATGAACGTGAAATGATAAGCATCAAAACATGAAAGAAAAAAAAAGTTTTTATCACATCAGTGAAAAAAAAACAAATTGTGTATAATTAACATATGGAATAAATAATAATTATTTTTAAAAAACCCACAATTTGGCAAATATCGTTTTTTAAAATGTTTTTATAATTTTTACACACCCCTCCCCCATGATAACATCACATGGAACCGACTGACAATTTTATTCCCCCTCACCCCACCCCCGCAACACAAGACTTTTACCCCAGTTCAAACCCGTTGAAACCATGCTTCTTACATAAATTGGGCTCAATTTGGACCATGGGTGTAATAATTAGATGGATTTCACTACATCATGAAAATATTTCTAAGGGTATAATATGTTATAGTATATGATTAATAAAGGACAATAGTAAAAACATTTTAACATTTGGCTGACAGGCAGTTTCATTTCTGACAGACTCAAATTGATTGACATACATGTAGGTGATTATGTCAGACATCTGGGCCCTAAGATCAACTTTAGTGCATAGGGTAGCTATGCGCCTCAGGTAATCTTAGGGCTAAGATCGCTTCATGGAACGGGGCCCTGAAACTTAATGTTGATTTTCCAGGGCTGAAACTAGGGTCTGCACCTTTAAATTCCATTATTCCCATTCATTAAGTTCAGGGCCTACCCTGGACACTTAGCTGACAGAAAGAGACAGGGATGTGAGAGGGGCTGGAACAAAAATGCTTACTGCGGCCGGGGTCCAGGGGGCGCTCAAGGGCCCCTGAAGGAAAATTGTTGTTTACAACCCCTGACTGGCCTTGGTGGGGCAGTGGTTAAGCCATCGGACTACAGGCTGGTAGGTACAGGGTTCACAGCCCGGTACCGGCTCCAACCTAGAGCGAGTTCTTAAGGGCTCAATGGGTAGGTGTAAGGCAACTATACACCCTCTTCTCTCTCACTAACCACTAACCAACTAATAACTAACCCACTGTCCCGGACAGACAGCCCAGACAGCTGAGGTATGTGAGACAGCGTGCTTGGACCTTAATTAGATATAAGTACGAAAATAAGTTGAAATGAATGAATGCAACCCCTGGAACTGCCAAAAATTACTAACAAATCTAAACTGGTTATAACTTATAATATAAGGCACACATTGTAAACTTGAAACCGTGAAAACATGCAAATGAACCTTGTATGGTCAACAGTATTGAAGATTATGTTGTTGTTTTTTTTAGACGAAATAAAAAAGCGAATTTACGCGTTTCCACGTAGCTCTGACATCCCTAAGAAGAAGAAACCCATTTCCCCCACTTCTAAGGCTACCCTGGCGTTCTGATAAAGCAGTAAGATCAATCAGATTGTGACTATTCTAAACAACACAAAAAGTTAGAGCACATCAATTTATTAATCATCAGCTATTGGATGTCAAACATATTGTAATTCTGACTCGGAGTCATCAGAGGAAACCAGTTACAACACAAAGTCGTATACATGTATGCTAAGCACTACTCATAATCATTCCAGGCAGTGCACCACGACTGGTATATGAAAGGCTGTGGTATGTGCCATCATGGCTGGTGCATATAAAAGATTCCTTGCTACTAATGAAAAAAATGTAGCAGGTTTCCTCTCCAAGACTACATGTCAAAATACCAAACATTCAATAGACGATGATTAATAAATCAATATGCTCTAGTGGTATCGTTCAACAAAACAAACTTTTAAGTAAAGTTTTGTTTTATTTAATGACGGCACTAGAGCACATTGATTTTTTATCTATCATCGGCTATTGGACGTCAAACATATGGTCATCCTGACACCTTTTTTTTATAGAGGAAACCTGCTGTCGCCACATAGGCTACTCTTTTACGATAGGCAGCAAGGGATCTTTTATTTATTTGTGCTTCCCACAGGCAGGATAGCACAAACCATGGCCTTTGTTGAACCAGTTTATGGATCACTGGTCGGTGCAAGTGGTTTACACCTACCCATTGAGCCTTGCGGAGCACTCACTCAGGGTTTGGAGTCGGTATCTGGATTAAAACTCCCATGCCTCGACTGGAATCCGAACCCTGTACCTATCAGCCTGTAGTCCGGTGGCTTAACCACTGCGCCACCGAGGCCGGTAAACAAACTTTTAGAACTGATAATGTGGGACGCGCAAGGCACCATAATCATTATTTTATACCTTATAATCCACAGCAATGTTTTCTCTACCCATTCTGGGGTGGGACGTAGCCCAGTGGTAAAGCACTTGCGTGATGCAGTCGGTCTAGGATTGATCCATGTCGGTGGGCCCGCCCACTGGGCTATTTCTTGATCCAGCCAGTGCACCACGATTAATATATCAAAGGTCATGGTATGTGCTACCCTGTCTGTGGGATGATGCATATTAAAGATCCTTTGGTACAAATGGAAAAATGTAGGTTTTCTCTCTAAGTTCAAGGGGCGGAATTTAGTTCAGTCGGTTGAGTGCTTGCTTGAGGTGCTTGGGTCGCAAGATCGAACCACTTCGGTGGATACATTCAGCTGATTGGGGGTTTTCTCGATCCAACCAGTGCACCACAATGGGACAAAGGCCGTGGTATGTGCTTCAATTTGTGTCTGTGGGAAAATACATATAAAAGATTCCTTGCTGCATTAGAATTTTTTTTAGCGGATTTCCTCTGATAACTACGAGTCAGAATTACCAAATGTTTGACATCCAATAGCAGATGATTAATTAATCAATGTGCTCCAGTTGTGTTGAAACAACTTTAACTACACATACTTGGTTTAAATAAAATTTAATTTTGTGGGTATATATACATGACTGCCTCCTGCACCTTCCATGTTATCAATTCCGGAACAAGCTTTACCCGATATTTTACACGTCCACCTGTTATCAATAAGACAGTTGCTTGACTTGAGACGTCCATGTGATTCAATTTCAGACTCATGAAGGCACATCATCCCCCGACAAATATCTTTCAGAATGGAAAAGCGAAAATCAAAGTCCAGCTTCACAGCATCATTGGCCAGCAGGTCATCTAAGCTTCCCTAAGATATATATATATATTATCTTTTATTAGATTTACATTCATCGGGGTATGAAAAAAAAAAAAAAAAAAAATCATCCGCAAACTGCAAATCGGCAAAGTAGTTCTCACAGAATTTTGCGGATGATTTGTTTTTGTTCCTACCCAGATGAACATAAAAGAAATAACAGACAATATTTATAATTAAATTTCAAACATACATACTAATAATAACATTAAAAGTTTGTATTTTATTTAGAATTATTTTTTGTTTTTTCAACAATAAGGCTCAGAGTAAGACAAACTACCAATATAAAGATATGCCATTCAGTGTTATTTATAAGTTCATCGAGAAATGAACAAACTCACGTAGCTACAATGGGAACATGTTAAATTGTAATGAATGTAACTGAAATTTAATTATCAATATGAAGAAAACAGTTTTAGAGCAACTGAAACAAACTTAAGATAGATTAGTCAGATGGGCAATGAACCCGGGAACATTTTGTTTTCAAAATCTTGATTAGTGATATTTCCAGTCAATTGAAAATTGTTTATTGGTTAATGTTTTAAAATTGTGCCTGATAGTTAAGACATAGATAAATTATAATCTTTCTAAAATATAAGTGGCATGGGATTTTCAAAGATAATAAATTATTACCCCAGCTAAACTTAAAACAGCGACTGAAGTTATGTAGGGACCATCTCACAAATTCATCCTAAACGAATACCCAACATTTTAAATACTAGTGGAATACGAAACCACAGATAATGAATGATCTCACCTATTATGTACAGTGTTTTTTCATTATAAAATATATTTATAACCTTTAAACAGCAGAACATTTCTTAGCACTGACAGAATTTATATTTGTTTTGGCCAGATTTCTTCTCACTACGGTAGGTTGTTAATATTCCAACCCTTTTGGATTTGGATCTGCAGCTGTAGTGGTGTAATTTCAAGTCACACTCTGTAATGTTAACCCCATTTGTTTTACCAATTATCTTAGGCATATGGTATGGACTAAACTGTAGTGGACCTCGCTGGCTGTTGTATCACATTTTATTGGCTGTAACAGGCCAGTGGAATTATAATTTTCCATAACTTCTTCATCTGTCTCCTCTCCACTCGGGCGAGACGTAGCCCAGTGGTAAAGCCAGGCCTTGGCCTTAAGTTTTTTCAGTGATAGCCCACCGTGCTACCAGGTTATAAAATCTAGTAGCCCTCACTAAAAATTGGTAGCCCAATAACTTTAAAAAAAAGAGAAAAAAAAAACCCAAATCATTTATTTTTATTTAAACATGTTGTTTTAGGGTGGTTCTTTTTAACATTATGAGCATATACTGTGAAATATATATTTACACACACACACACACACACACACACACAGCCACACACACAGCCACACACACACACAGGCACACACACAACACACACACGCATGCACACGCACACACACACACACAGTCAGACCACATTCATCCCAAGGTAACTTTGTCGTTATATTGAAATTGTTGTTCTATCGAAATTGCCGTGATACAAACATGTTTCCAGTGTTTGAGATTAAAAAATTTGGGTAGTATCCCACTTGGATACTAACATTTCAAAATCTGGTATCCCACCTGAGAATTTAGTATCCCACTTAAATGAAATTCATATATTACATCATAACAAAATTGGACGACATTGTTCTCGTTCCCAGTCTATTGCTATGTTGCTATTGCTCCAGTGTAGCATTAGACTGGGTGCGAGCTTGAAAATATTGCTACTCAACTTCACCAGTAAATGATGACTTTCACTGTTTCAGCGAAAAATAAAAACGCAGGATTAAAAAACCCAACATTATATGGTATCCCAGTGGGATACTGGGTTATTGAAGTCTGGTATCCAAAATTACATTCTGGTATCCCCGGGATACCGGGATACTGTTAATCTCGAACACTGTGTTTCGGTTTAACACCACCGGCTATTGGTTGTGAAAACGTTTGTAATTTTGACAACCTTCTTTTATATGCACCATCCCACAGACAGGATTGCATTAGGTATACCAGTTGTGGTGAACTGGCTGGAATGAGAAATAGCTCAATAGGTCCATGACGGGTACCAACCACAGACCATTATTAAATATATTATTATTAATCAAGGCGCATTCACTGTCATTTTAATCTTCAGACATCTACGATTGGTACCTTCTTCGATTATAAAATGTCATAAAACTAGTAGACTTCATTGTTCAAAGTTAATCCTTTAATTGAATGACTAAAGGCTTATTTTCAAAAGCAATACACGTCTACAGATTTAGCTGACATTGGTAACTCGGGACATCATGTGACACTGTCGGCTCGCAACAAGATCAAACATGCCAAATGGCTGGGGGCTGTGTATACTGCCAATGTGCTATGGCATCTCTGATTATGTAATGTCGTTGTAAAGAATTGTTTTCCGATGTCGGATGCACGTTTGTTCCTAATTTGCTCTGTCGGTGTCAGAAGATGTCAAGTCCAGTGTAATGAACAGAATAACATTGGTGTACATTTGTTCCCGACAATTTGTGGTCAGATGGTGTAAATGTCGTAGTAACGAGGTCTGACTGTGTGTATATATATATATATATATACACATACACACACACACACACACACACACACACACATATAATTATATTGGGCAAAACATTTTTTTTTGGGGGGGGGGGGGGGGGTTAAAAGTTAAATTTGTAATAAAATTATTAATAACTATGAATTATACAGTTTAACCCTATTATTATCCACACGGTTCAACATAACTGAATTTATCCTTGACTATTTCAATGTAGTTTAAATTTACAACTATGTAATATAAGTCGCCATGTATATTGTATATACACATGTATATGTGTGGCTGCATGACATAAGGTGCCACATGGTCAAAAAAAAAAAAGAGGTGTTTTTGAAGGAATAAGATAAAGCACATTC
Organism: Gigantopelta aegis; assembly: GCF_016097555.1. NCBI lineage: Eukaryota > Metazoa > Mollusca > Gastropoda > Neomphalida > Peltospiridae > Gigantopelta > Gigantopelta aegis. Next base: position 19,898,192 of record NC_054713.1, on the reverse strand, counting down.
TACAGAGCAAACTTCTGTTTTAATTATGAAAATCGGATGCAAACTTTCCGAAATATTGAACTTTTTGTACAGACAATTATGATTTTTTCCAAAGGACCATCTTTGCGAAAATGAAGTCCGAAGTTTTACACAAAAAACCTGATTCATTATTGCTTGAAATCTTCATTAATAAGAATAATATATGCCAACCAAGTTATTCTGTACTCTGTAACCATGTAATATTTGTTTTAACAGTATATGCCATTGACAAGAATTTCATGTTGAACCTCCATTATACATTCCCCCCCCCCCCCCCCCCCCCCCCCTTTTAAAAAAATAAATAATAATAATTAAAAAAAAAAAAGAGAAAAAAAAAGCACTATCCACCATCAATAAAATGAGAAACTATCAGTACTCACACCAAATATGAATGCTATGACTAGACAGGAATATTTAGTCAAACATAAGTCAATAGTTCTCCAGCTTTGAACATGTATACAGTATGAGCCCGATGACCACCTCGATTTCAGTAAATAGAAATGAGCACAATAATATCCACCATCACTATGAATACTATGACAAGACAGGGATATTTAGTCAAATATACATTTAAATTGATAGTTCTCCAGCTTTGAACATAAATAAGTTCTCATATTATGAGGTTGTACCACGGCCAGTGCCTCGAGCCTGACGACCACCTCGATTAAGAGCTCTGCTCCTGCCACGTCCACGTTTCGGGGGAGGGGGAACATCATCCTCACTGGAGTCACTTCCGACACCGTCGGCAGTTGTACCACGGCCAGTGCCTCGAGCCTGACGACCACCTCGATTAAGAGCTCTGCTCCTGCCACGTCCACGTTTCGGGGGAGGGGGAACATCATCCTCACTGGAGTTACTTCCAATACCGTCAGCAGCTGTACCACGACCAGGTTTGGGAACTTGGGGGAAGCGGGGCTATAGTATCCCGACTTTCCTCAGATGCAAACTGACGAATTTCATCATACAGATACCAGCGACGCTTGGCATCCAACCCTTTTGGCTTAATCTTGTTTGGCATGCTACCAGGAGGAATTTCACCTTTGAATAAGTCAATTTCCTTTGCCTCACTATCTGCAAATTCCATAACTGTCACTTTATTATCATGGAATGTTAAGTGATGGTACTTCTTTATGCCAACAAGTTTCCTGAAGTAAGTACCAAGATAATGTGTCCAGTCAAATGTATCGACAATCACTTCACCACTTTCATGTCCACACAACTGTGCTATGTTAACATTTGATGAAGCATTAACAACTTCGGAAATTTCGGCCAGGCAGTTCACCTCTGTCTTCCTGAAGAGCCTTTTCACTAAACCAAAACACCAGTCACAGCTGAACTTTGTGTGGCCAGTCAGCAGGAAAGAGATTTTCACCGATCTGTGCCTACCAGTCAAGACTCGCCAAAGCAAATACCACATCATCACCAAATTTTTATTTTGTCCTGCACAGTTATCTGCATGCAGATGCACATCTGTTTCTCCAAGGCCATAGTGTTCGAAGAAGTGATGGAGTAGCGAGATCACGCAATTAGCACCTTTGCCGGTTTGTACACTTTCGTCAATAAGATAGTTAATTTGTTTTGGAAAAGCTTCACAGCAGACACCAAAGAGTGCACATTTTTCTTGGGGTCTTAAAGAAAATAGGTCCAGGTTGCAACGGGTTACTGGGGTAGTGACCTGCTGTGCAAAGTCAAAACTGTAGTGCATCAAGCCATTGTACGAACAAATGGGATGAGGGCCAAGTACACTGCCAGGTAGGAGATTGACTAATACTTGCTTGGTGATTCCAACATATAGGTTACGCTCATGCTGGCTCTCAAAGATGGTCTTCTGCCTCTCTTATTGCACTACTTTTCTCTTCATCAGGCAAGTTCACTGATCGCGTGATTTTATATAAGTTTTTTTGGCAGAACCAACATAGGTCAGTGGCAGGGGACGCATTGTTGAAACAAAATGGAACAAGCTTTTGCCCACAGATGTTGAAATGTACGTAATGCAACTTTTCGCATACCAGTCAGTTCGACTGCAGCACAGTACTTATCGTACACTGTACGCTTGCTGCAGTTGGAGGGCAGAAGCTTCAAATCGGTTCTCCAGTGCCTAGGGGCACGGCCACAGGCAGTATTATACAGTTTATCTCTGCATAGTTCAAATTCAAAATCCACCACACAGCTCTTGATTTCGTCCAACTTCAGTGCATGACGAGGTACTGACTTTGAATTTTATGGGCTCGTGGCTGGATACCGTTTTCCTTGTAGTGCTTCATCAGGTTGTTTAGCTTTTTCTGCCCGATGTTGTGAAGGTATTTAAATGTATCTCTCTGCAAATACGGTGGCCATGAAATAAAAATCTGTTCGGTGAGCCTTACGTTCAGTTTGCACCTTTTTCCGCGATCTTGAGGTTGATGCACTAAGATGCATTCCACATGAAAGTTTAGCTAGAATCGCAACATCTAGTTCCTCACGTGTCAACTCCATGAAGCTAAGCCGAACATTCTGCAGTTCATCAACTGTAAACTGAATGCTACACGGTTGGCCGTCGTAATACTTGCAACTGCATTGGAATTCTTTTTCCTCTTGTAGTTCCGGATTGAGCTGCAGACCCATCCCATCAACAAGATTTTCAATTGTACATTGCTGAAAAGCATCTTCACTTTCAGCTCCACCTGGAAAAAACAATAATAAGCTAATAAATAAAAAATAAAAAAATAAAACAAGCTTAACTCGCACGTTACTGGATTTACAAATATCGAACCAATGCATTTTGTTATGGAAGACAAGTGTTTAAAAAACAAAACAATAAAAAATGTGCATAGCTCCCGCGTAAAATGAATTTCTAAACAAATATTGCACCTACCTAATAACATCAATGAAAACAAGTGTAGTTACATCTTGCTCAATACTATCCTCCATAAATAATCCCAGGTGTTTAAAAATGGAAACAAAATGAGCATAGCTCCCACCTGGTGTTTAAAAATGATTTTAAAAAATGAGCATAGCTCCTGCGTAGTGTTTAAGAAGGGGAAAAAAAAGAGCATAGCTGCTCCATAGTGTTTAAACTTCTTTTTTTTAATGAGCAGTTCCTGCATAGTGTTTAAAAAAGAAAACAAATATTAGGATAGCTCCCGCGTAGTGTTTAAAAAGAAAGAAAAAAAAGAATAGCTGCCTCGTAATGTTTAAAAAAAATTTTAAATGAGCAGTCTCCACATGGTGTTTAAAAAGGAAAAACAATTTGCATAGCTCCCGCGTAGTTTTAAAATCAGAAAAAAAATCAGCATAGCCCCCGCATAGTGTTTAAAAAAAACAAACCGAGCATAACTCCCGCGAAGTGTTTAAAAATTAACAAAAATGAGCATAGCTCCCGTGTAGTGTTTAAAAAAGAAAAAAAATGAGCATAGCTCCCGCAGTGTTTAAACATGAACTTTTTTTTAGCATAGCTCCCGCGTAGTGTTTAAAAATCAAAAACAAATTGGGCATAGTTCCAGCCAAAATTGGATTTCTAAACAAATATCACACCTACCTAATAACATTTTAAATATTGTTTTCTAGTTACATCTCTAGCCTGAATCATGCACATGCCATAAATAATTCTAAGTTTTTAAAGCATATTAAAAATTGGGCAAAGCTTCTGCATAAATTTGATTTCAAAATGAATATTTCACATTATAAGTATTGCCCCTAAATGGAAAGTAAAACTGCCATCTGGCCACCCCAACCCCAAAAACAGGCACAGGAAATAGCCACTATATCAAACATTAAAAAAAATATTATAATAATTTATACATTGGGGGTATGGGTGGGGTGGGGGTGGGGGGGGGGGTGGGGGGGGGGGGGGTAGGGGTAAAAAAAAAACCTACCCAATCCTGCATCTACCTCTGTGACTGCATTTCTGAAATCAAATGACGAAATCTAATAGCATAATAATGAAAACAGATGTAATCAGATATCGAAATATTAAAAATACTCACTTTCATCTTGTGTAGTCTCCAATGATGGTGCCTCCATTTCGCCTTCACTGTCGTTTGATTCGAAATCCGGTTCTGACTCACTCAGATTTCTACTTACAAAGTAGTCCATAATAATGTCTTGTAACACATCGTCAGAAGCAATGTTTCTCATACTGGCATTGATGTTTAACAGCGAATTCAACTGGCGAGCCACCTCAGATTCCTTTGTCATTACACATGCTGGTCTCACGGGCGCCGCCATTTTTTCAATTGATATCGTGAATCGAGCAGGCACTTGTTTTTTTTACATGTTCGTCTCAATTTAGCTCGATTTAAATACGTTTCACGTCTCGCATTACAACATACACAGTCTTAGTACTACTTCAAATGCATTTTTACTTCATAAATTGAACAGATGATCGCACGTTTTTCTTATTTTGTAGTTTGGGAAAAAGTAATTGTTGAATTTTGCCACGGAAATTGTCTCAATGCGCATTACTCCTACGTGACAAATACATCTGCGCACTTGCTATATTTAGAAAGTAGAGTTCACGACCTTTCCAGTGGTATGCAATACTTGGCGTTGAAAAGTCCAAGATTTATAATAAACTCAGCCAAATAAGTGATTAATTCTTGCGTAATTAAAGACAATTAGAATTTGACAGGTTGTACACAATCACCAAATAACATGTTTTATTGTTTTATTTTTGGAAAAACTATGTATTAGTATGAAAGTTAAGTTGTTTTAAAAACTGTTTGTGCTAAAAACGAAAAAAATATTTGTTTCATGTATTTTATTATAATTGGCTGTTACGCGATATTACAATGCGCGACATCCGGCACCTTTTGTCGTGCAGCCACACATATAGAAAAGGCCTTGTAAGTTGTTAAACTTGTACCTGATTCTTTTGTTCTTTGTAGAATAAAATATGTTTTCAATCAATCAATCAATAGGTAAGTTAATAAAAACCATATGAAGCACACATGTAATAACAAGTACGTAATAAATGTGACCAATCAATGAAGTTAATATTCGAAGCGATGTCATAACATGGAGTGGCTTCCCCAGTGTTATACAACATCACTTACCAAAATGTTAGAAATGATGTCATTTCATTATATTCTTCTAGTTATGTTTGAAATATTTTGACATTATTCATACAAATTTTACGAAACTCGTGTCAGGATTCATGTATTACCTTTACTCTCGCTTGGGCAATACAAGAATCCTGACTCTCATTTTGTAAAATCAGTACAACACACAATCTCTATTTATTGTACCGGCCTCGGTGGCGTTGTGGTTAGGCCATCAGTCTACAGGCTGGTAGGTATTGGGTTCGGATCCCAGTTGAGGCATGGGATTTTTAATCCAGATACCGACTCCAAACCCTGAGCGAGTGCTCCGCAAGGCTCATTGGGTAGGTGTGAACCACTTGCACCGACCAGCGATCCATAACTGGTTCAACAAAGGCCATTGTTTGTGCTATCCTGCCTGTGGGAAGCGCAAATAAAAAATCCCTTGCTGCTAATCGGAAAGAGTAGTCCATGTAGTGGCGACAGCAGATTTCCTCTCAAAATCTGTGTGGTCCTTAACCATATGTCTGACGCAATATAACCGTAAATATAGTGCGTCGTTAAATAAAAAAATCTTTCTTTCTATTTATTGTATATATTCCTAATAACGAGTAAAAACTGTTATTCCTACTTTTGCTTTCATGTATTAATCACAAGTTGTCTTACAAAATACTAAGTTATGTATTTTAATGTTTTTAGATCATTCACTATACACAAATCAAGTATCATTATTCAAGAAATTGCTTTATAACTCATATGGTTAAAAATATCTTGGTACATATCAAAGTGATACGTCCTCAGAAAGCGCGTTTCTAATTAGTATGTACTATGTTAGTATTCTAAAGTGATAACTCTGAGTTGGTTTCCCTTTCAGCCTAAAAGCAATTTTAATGCAGGATTTTCAATAATTTTTACAAAATTAAAGTAGTCTTGACTGGAAATAAAAACGTAAGTAATGTCATCTCCTAATATTTGACTACAACTTGGGCAAAAAAACATGTTTGGTCTGGCTTTAACTTCACTTTATTCTGAAGGTAACCTATAACAAAGTGAAACTGAATCCAGTTGATAAACCGTCTTTACCTTCGGACAAACCTCCAGCAGCACGCAGACGTTGGGCTCGGTCAGGCAGCACCCATAAAACGTGACGATGTTCTTGTGTTTTAATGTGCTCATGAGAACAAGATCGTTGAGTACGTCGTTATTGGTGGGATCAACGGAAGCAACGTTGAACTTCTGAAAAACCACAAAATCAACAGCTACATATAGATTTGAGCTACATCATTTGGAACTCACCAAATATTACTGATTAATCAGAACTAGTTCTGGGTGAGCAAAACATTTCACCAAATTATCTCAAAAAAATGCAAAACCCAGTTATTTTCCAACAAAATAGCAATTATTACTTGAATTTTTTTTGCCAAATTAAAATAAAATTTGCTAATTGTTTCTAAAATTCGCAATTGGCGAGTTTGGCAAGTGGAAGACCTAGCCCTGATTAATGTTTGTTGTGTTCAACAACACCACTAGAGCACATTGATCTATTAATCATTGGCTATTGGATGTCAAACATTTGGTAATTTTGACATAGTCTAGATAAGAAACCCAGTTTTTTTTTTTTTTTTTATCAGAAGGGATCTTTTATATTAATCATCCCACAAACAAGATAGTACATACCACAGTCTTTGATATACAAGTCGTGGTGCACTGGCTGGAATGAGAAATAGCCCATGGGCCCACTGATGGTGATCGATGCCAAACCAACCGTGCATCAAGTGAGCGCATTACCACTGGGCCATGTCCCGCCCACCCAAATATTACTGGATGAATGTATTTTATATATACATTTAGAGGATAATAAATGAAACTACCAATTACTACTATTTTTATTTCCCTGGTTATGAGTGCCCACTATGGTAATAAATGGTTGCACTCTGTTTGGCTGACGACTCGTTTACACTGAATGCGGTGTGGTTACAAAAATAAAAATACACCGATTCCAATGAGAGCACTTATTGATTTCATGTATTTTGCAAACACAGAAATCTGCAATAAAATAATCGACCACTCGAGTCAGTGATATATTAAGCAGATTTCATTTAATTACTAGTATTTTAACAAACATAGTCGGGTGCAATTATGACATTTCTCCTTTAGCATAAACATATGAACATAAAAAAAAAAAAATATAATAAAAATAAATAAATTTTAAAAGTGCATTGTAAAGCTATATTAATAGTAAAATATTTACTGCATGTTGACAAACCATACCATCAATTTATCAAAATAATGGTTTGTGTCTTTCAACCTTGTATGCCCTAGTTACTGTACATACCGTATTTTCCCATGTATTATGCGCACCCCCCCACTTTGAACATTTATTCCAAGAAAAAACCCATGAACCACAATATAATGCGCACCGTTTTTTTAAACCACAAAATCGACAATGAATGCAAGATGTACCGCTTTCCCCGTCACCAAAATTAACAAAAACTTCAGAAAAGCGAAAGAAGCGGTATATTCAAGAAACCAAGAAACAAAACTCAAGTTAGGTATTTGAGTACATAGACCTACATGTCACATTAAACAAAGGCTAGTACTTGCGTACTTACATGTCACAGACTCACACGTGCATAAATCAAAACAAAGTTATATACCCCATACACTGTAAATGACTAATAAATATATGAAAACAAAAATACAGCATATTACATTTCGTTCTCGTGGCTAACGTGAATGCGAAAGATTTCTAAATTTATAATAGTGTGGTATATTTCCGGTTTGCCGGAAATGGCCGAATTAAATCTCATGGAAATTAAAAATATTTACGGTCCAGTTTTGTAATTTTTGTGCACTTTTTGGCGAGGTATGGATACTTTTGTAGATTTATTTTGCATTCATTACAACCATCACAAGTGAAAAGCGATTTTTAAGAGGGTTTTGGCATTTCGTTGTAATGAACACTGTCAATAACCTGTAAAGTACCGTAAACTACCGATCGGCGATTTTTCATGGGTGATCGCTGGACATTTTTAAAAGATATTTTTTCTATTGCTATGTATAGTGCGCACCCCCATTTTTAACCTGTATTTTCTGGAAAAAAAAGTGTGCATAATACACAGGAAAATACGGTACATTTGAACAACCTCAAATGCTCCCCCCTCCCTCCTTCCCAATTTATTTGAGGTTAAATTTGGCCCTGAATGGTACATTTATTTTCAGTCATGAAATATGTGTTAACATTTACTAAATAAGGATTTATCCAGGATTTTTTGCCAGGTCCCATATCTGATGGGATTAGGAAAATTAGCGAAGGTAAATCATACTTGGGGTATTTTTTCAGGCCACTGAATGATGCAGTACACCATTGTTGAATTAATGTATTGGAACAGACGTAATTAAAAATATATATTGGGAATTTTTAGCATAGAAATTGGGCTCACAGAACGTCTGGATAAATCCATGCTAAATTTACATGAAGTTAAATTTTGTTTTGTTTAAAAATACCACTATAAAGTACATTGATTAATTAATCACTGGCTATTGGATATCAAAGATGAATTTATTTAAACACTCACAGGTGAGGAATTGTCCCGTTCCAACACCAGGTAGTTTTATTAGAGTACAGCATGTAGGGATGGTGAGCAAGTTACTTCCATATACTTTTATATACACCATCCCACAGACAGGATAACACATACCATGGCCTTTGATATACCAGTCGTGGTGCACTAGCTAGAATGAGAAATAGCCCAATCACCGACGCGGATTGATTTCAAACCAACCGTGCATCAAGCAAGTGCTTTACCACTGGGTTACGTCCCACCCCCTCTGTTAGACAAATATATTGTATGATTCAGTTATTCAATAAAATGTACCAAAATACAATAAATGTTTATCCAATGAAACCCCTCTAAACCAGACACCCACAGGACCAAGTAAAAAGTCTGGTTTTAAGGGGTATTCAGTTTGGAGGGAATTCTGGTTTTTGTAGAAACTAGCACATGTGTAAAAAAAAAGTAAACTTTTGTGTACTAAAAGCATAACAAATGTCTGCAAAAATTAGGAATTTCAATTCATGTACTAAATTCTATGATCACATCTGTCTTGCCATAATAGCAGAAAATCAATCTTTTTAAATTACCTTGACAAAACATTTTTTATCCCTCCATTTGACAACATGTGCGGTGAAATCTACATCTAAATCTCTTGCAACATAAACAAAATTGAGTCCCTGTTTTACAGCAGCTACTTCACTCCATGGAAATATGCAGTCCAGATGAAACCGCGCCAACGTTTTAGCAGTTCTGTTAAATAATAAACAAGCATTTTGAGAGTACTGCTAAATTAAGCACTACTTGTCCCCTAGAGTTCCCGATATAAATCAATCTGGGCCTGTGCTTATAAAACTTTTAAGAGTCCAGACTCAATCTCAAATGACGTCACACGCATGCAATTTATATGGCGTTGTTATGCTGTTACAGTCTCAGACTCTATTAGAGTCTTAACTCTCAAGTCTAGACTCTAAAAGTTTTATAAGCACCAGGTCTGTTTAATTCCATATCTGGGTGACCTTTTATTAAACCATCAAAAGGCTGCTGGCAGAATCATGGCAGCAATTTGAAAACTTATGGAATCATCTTAAGTACATATGGAATGCTTTGCATGATGCTGCAAATTTATAAGATGCAATCATCTTAAATACTTAGATTACATATTTTTTGACGATTCCAACAGAATCTATATATATATATAAAAAAAAAATATTCTCAAATTCAGTTTTGTCACCTGAGGACTGTAGGATCAATTTATGGTAAAAAAAAAAAAAAGTCAAGTAAGCAAGTTGAAATACCTTTTAAATAGTGACAAAATCAAAATTGCATATCAAAAAATGTAATGCCAGAAAGCTGATTAAAGGTCCTTGTTAAAGTTGAAATTACAAGTACAAAATGTTTTAATTTCACATTTATTTGTAATAAATATTTACAAATTAATCATATCTAAAAATTAATCGATCCCACGCATAATTTTTCCATAATTAACTCTAGAATAATTTTGCACTGGATGACAAGAGGGGTTCCCCCCAAGTAATTTGTGGCTAAAAATAGCATGCATGGCCACCATTTATGTTTCTTTTGTCAGTTGACCGCAAAACATTCTGGGTAAGCTTAGTATGTTGAATGTGTACATATAAAACAGTGACGTCACTAGTTAATGCATGTGACACTTTCACTAAGATTTCACTGTAATGTTTTATAGGTGTATAGCTGAAGGTACATGTATAAACTTTGTGTTTCAAAGCAAACATTAATAAATACTTTTGGCAGGAACAGCTATTAATTATGGCAACTTTTGACATACAGTAGCACCTTTAAGTTTACAGTATCTTATTTTAAATACTTATTAAAAAATTATCAATGTGTCCCCCCCCCCCCCCCCCCCCCCCCCCCCCCCCATATTCACACTTCACACACTGACCTTGGTCTCCTGTTAATCCAGTCTTTTATCTTATGGATAAAATAGCTTACAGAACTAATCATGCAATGTTTTCTAAAACAAATCCTTCAATATTTGTTTTCTTCTCCATCCTTTTTTAAGTATTAAAACAAGCTTCAATGACAGCTTTGTCACCATAATTTTAGCATAATAAAGAGTAGGCAAAAGTAATGTTGGCTTTGCAGTATCAAAAATAATTTTTAAGCCAGCTGCCATATCCATTCTTAACATGGAAACTCCAGCTAAACGTCGCTGTATTGAACTATCACTCGATGATAAACTTAAAAGCATTAACAGTTTAAAATTAACACTATAAACACTATTTTGAAAAATGCTGGGAGTACTATGCACTCTCAGAAACAATCCAGTGTAAATAATACATGTAAGTCAAAACATAATCTGACAGGTTACCTGCATTGACAGATGACATTTGACTAGAAGATGTCATCAGTGAGACACTGTGGTACTACCAGGGTTTCTGCCAGAGGGTAAAACGGGTATGGCGCCATACCCAAATTGTTATTTTTTAAAGTTAATACTTTGACAAAATTAATGATTCTTATCATTACTGTATGACTTTCTTAACCCTAACCCTAAATGTAACCCATTTTCTTTGTGGGGGAGGGCCCCCATACCCCCCGTTGACTGTGGTTGCATTCAATTCCATAGCGCCATACCCAAATATTTCTTTCTGGCATAAACACCGACTACCTGTGCACCAGACATGCACCACCCTAAGTGCACACCACTCTACCATTACTAATAATGTAAAAATTATTTTATTTAACGATACCAATAGAGCACATTGATTTATTAGTCATCGGTTATTGGATGTCAAAACTTTTGGTAATTCTGACATGTAGTCATCAGAGAAAAGCTGCTTCATTTTTGCTAATGCAGTAGGGGATCTCTTAAATGCACTTTCCCAAAGACAGGAAAGCACATACCACGACAGTTGACCAGTTGTGGTGCACTGGTTGGAACGAAAAAAAAAAAAATCAGTTGAATGGATCCACTGAGGTGGTTCAATCCTGCAACACAAGCACCTCAAACGAGCATTCAAACGACTGAGCTAAGTTATTACTAATAAGGCATTCAACCAGCATAGTTGAATTTTTTTTTACCACAAATATGATGTGTCATTAGATGTAAAAACTTTTCAAGTTATTAATCAGTAAAGAGAGGTACAGTTTTTTTTTGAGCACCCAATATATATTTCATATTCACTTTCCCATGGACAGGATAGCACATACTATGGCCTTTGACACACCTGTCACGGGCATTTGCTGTAGTGGGGAAAACCCAATGGGTCTGCCATGGAGGTTTTATCCTGCTATGACCTAGATATCTCAGACAAGTGTTCTATCAACTGAACTAAATCCTGCCTTATTTATTGGTAAATAAGTCAGAGAAAAAAACCCCCATTGAAACCACATAAGCTGGACGTAAGAGTGAGGGTAATACATAAATCCTGACACTCATTTCGTAATATCAGTACGACACACACACACACGTGTAATAATTTATTTATTATCCATATTATTGTGTGTTTTTTTTATAAATAACAAGGCTGTCTCAAAATGTTTTAACCACAACTAGAAAGAGATTCCAAAATGACGTCATATTTCAAATAGAACTGGGGAAGCAATGGCAAGTTATGACGTCGCTTCCCCAAATTACGTCATTATACACTTGTTATTACATGTGTGCTTCGTATGATTATTATTAACTCAGTGATGTTGAACCATGTGGATAATAAATACATGTCACTCACTTTCTTGCAAGATATCGAATCATGAAGATCAGACAGACTATAGCTAAGAAAGTGAGGCCCACTGGAAAGGCTATCGCAGATAGCAGATACCGGTTGCAGTCATCACCAATCCAACTTGCTTCACAGGTGCAAACATTGGGACTTGTGCATGTTCCATGCACACAATGCTGTCTGAAAAATAGTGCAATATAAACAAAAGTTAAAATTTCTTTTTGTTTAATGACACCACTAGAACACATTGTTATTCATCATTGGCTATTGGTAACATTTGGTAATTTTTACATATAGTCTAAGACAGGAAACCGGCTACATTTTTTCTTTAGTAGCAAGGGATCTCTTATATATGCACCATCCCAGAGTCAGGATAACACATACCACGGCCTACTGAAAATATAGCAGCCAACATTTTGTTTTCAAAATCTTGATTAACTGAAAATTAATTAACAACTACTGTTTAATGTTTTAAAATTGTATAGCTATTTCTGAAACTTGTGTAGCAAATTGTGACATGATACTGAACAAAATGTTCACTGTACAGCATGAATTATTTTGTTCAACAAAAGTTATATTTAAGTTTTAAAAAAAATTAAAAACAACTACAATTATAATCTAGCTGTTATCTGCTTTGTATAGACTGATAATCTGTCTGTAGAGAGGGGAGTCGGTAGTGGGCGGGAGTATTTGTGGTGCTATTGAATTTTGAAAATGTCCCGCAGGTTTGGGTCCAGTCAAAATATCTGCACAATTTCGTGAATTAGTTTTAACACATGATTTGGAATGGTTCATCGAAAGTAAATGGTGAGCTATGTAAGTGATGTTGACTTAGTTGGCCTCATTCTGGAACCATTTCATTTCATTTCAATTTATTTTCGTGCTTATATCTAATTAAGGTTCAAGCACGCTGTCCTGGACACACACCTCAGCTATCTAGGCTGTCTGTCCAGGACAGTGGGTTAGTTGTTAGTAGTTAGTGGTTAGTGAGAGAGAAGAGGGTGTAGTGGTCTTACATCTATCTACCCATTGAGTCATTAAAACTCGCTCTGGGTGGGAGCCGGTACCGGGCTGTGAACCCTGTACCTACCAGCCTTATGTCCGATGGCTTAACCACGACACTACCGAGGCCGGTCTGGAACCTTAGCTTGCTGCTGGTGCACATTCAGAGAAAAGGACAGGAAAGGGTTGGGGAGGGTGGGAGAAGGAACCACCTACACTGGCAGGTGCAAGAGAGCCCGACCGGAGTTGGTAACAGGTGGATGCACTAGTGGGTGTTAAATTTAGTTTTTATAGCTGGGTAAACTCTATACCAGCTAGGGACTGAAATAGGAAGTGAAATATGGTTGCCATTACTTTTTTTTTTTAAATATCAGACCAAAAAAATGTCCTGCTAAAAACAAATATGGCATGCTGGAAATAAAGACGGGGTTGTGAGAAATGTTTAGAATAGTTTTAAAAAGTAGGACCTCTGAGATCTACATGTATTTAGAGTATTATGAAATGAAATTATGCACAAGAATCACAAGCTAAATGGCAGATGAGATAATCATACCTACATCCATCTTTTGGCATGGTGGTTTCAGCAGGTGGATTTCAAATTCACCTGCTAAATCTAAAAACTGGACTGCCTGTTGCTTTTCACAGGCCACTATTTTGATCTTTGTCTAACATAAATGGGAAGCATAATACTAATGGCTTGAACCCAAAAATAAATGCAAGAGAATACACAAATAATACTTCACGTGCAATCAGACTGACAAATAACCCACATGGTAATTTAAATTTTACTTCATTAATCAAAACAGTGAGAATTAATATTTAAGAATGTATGAAGATTGCTTATTTCTAGTACCTTCTTGTTAGTTTGTAAAATGATCTGCTTATAGAAAAGTGACCATACTGTGGTCGCTTAACATGGGTATTCTCTTGATTTAGGTTTTTAGGTGGGGTAGTCACTAAAATAAAAAGTTAAAGTTTGTTTTCTTTAACGACACAACTAGTACACATTGATTTATTAATCATCAGCTACTGGATATCAAACATTTGGCAACTTTGACATAGTCTTAAAGAGGAAACCTGCTACATTTTTCCATTTGTAGCAAGGGATCTTTTATATGTACCATCCCACAGATAGGATAACACATAACACAGCCTTTAAATTGATATACCAGTCATGGTGCACTAGCTGGAAAAAAAAATAGCCCAATGAGCTCACCCACGGGGATCGATACCAAACCAACAGCACATCAAGCAAACATTTTACCACTGAGCTACAGTCTTTATATACTCTCACAAATATAAATAATATATTGTAGAATACTTACTTGCAAATAAACGTGCTACAGAAATCCAAATCACAGATACAGTCATCGACTTTGAAGCATTGACCATCAGTGCATGTACAGTAAATAGATTCACATGTTTTACCTGTGAAACCCTCAATACACCTGGAAAAAAACACACACACAAGTTTTTATATATTTGTAAATGCACACACTATACATGTATGTAAAAACTAAAATACTGAAGCTTGCATATTTCCAACTTGCCGATATACCGACTGATGTCTCCAATTACCAACAAAATATTCAATTCAAATTTTGTCATGTTCAGAAAATGTTTAGATTTGGTCTTTATAGTACATACTATGTTAAACAGCTTTGAGATTCCGAATCATTATGCAAGACAATGGAATCTTGTGAATAGAATAGAACAAATTAGCTGGATAAATAAAGCAAAAATGCAGATATTACTTGGAAATGAGGTGGGGGAATAGCTCTAAAATAATACCATTCTGTATAGATCTGTCAATATATTAGTGTGAAAAGTTTAAAAAAGGAAAGTCATGCCGTTTACACTATTGTCCGAACCAAACTGTTAACAACTACGAAAAATTACTCTCCTACCTTTAATTGCCGTTAGATTTCCTCCAAAGTTTGTCCAGACAGAAATCTTGAAAAAACCCATTACAATGACACAGATTCCACATACCAGATGATAACTATGTCACCTATATCGACTTCGCTGAGAGCGCATAGGGCAAAAAGCATGTATTACTGTGCCAGCTGCCATTTTGAATTTTTATGGAATATTCTTCAAGAAGGGTGAAAGGATAGGACTTAATCTAACAACGTCATAACATGCTATGATATAAAAGCAAATGTGATGACATCATATTATTTATTATTATTATCAAAAAAAATTTAATGATACCACTAGAGATAATTGATTTCATATTAATTGTGTCACATACTTTGGAGGCTTTCACCCCTCTTGAAGAGTATTCCATAAACAAGCAACATGGCAGACGGCAGAAAACTGCATGTATTTTTCCCTATGCAATCTCAGCAAAGACAATATTGGCGACATCATTGCAGTCTCGTGTGTGGAATCTATATTTGTAGTGCTTTTTTTGCAATTTGTGTCTGGACAAACTTTGGAGGAAATCTAACGGCAATTAAAGGTAGCAGAGTAATTTTTTGTAGCTGTTAACAATTTGGTTCGGACAATAGTCTTGTAGTTGAAGTGATATGTTGGAACACTTAATTGTGCTCGGAACACTTAATTGCGCTCTCGGAACACTTAATTGCGCTCTCGGAACACTTAATTGCGCTCTCGGAACACTTAATTGTGCTCTCGGAACACTTAATTGTGCTCGGAACACTTTTTTTCTTCCGGAACACTTAATTGCACTCTGAACACTTAATTGCACTCTGAACACTTAATTGCACTCGGAACAAGTGCAAGTTCTGAGATTCCAAGATTTTTTGTGCTGGAATTGGAATCCCAGTCATGGTACTGGGATTTCAAACAAAAGGTAGGATCCTAGTAACACTTTAGGGATTTGAATCATAAATCAAATAGTTTAATATCGACGTGCAGGTGTGTATAAAATATATTCACTCCCCAAAATATATACTGTCCCCGCTCATTCAAATTTATTACCTATTAAAACAGTTAACTATAACTTTAGTATGTGTGTATCCCCATTATTCACCATACTCCCCAAAATAATATTGTCCCTGCTAATTCAAATTTATTACCTATTAAAACAGTTAACTATAACTTTAGTCTGTGTGTTTCCCCATTATTAACCATACTCCCCAAAATAACATTGTCCCTGCTAATTCAAATTTATTACATATTAAAACAGTTAACTATAACTTTAGTCTGTGTGTTTCCCCATTATTAACCATACTCCCCAAAATAATATTGTCCCTGCTAATTCAAATTTATTACATATTAAAACAGTTAACTATAACTTTAGTCTGTGTGTATCCCCATTATTAACCATGCTCCCCAAAATACACATTGATCCTGCTAATTCAAATTTATTACCTATTAAAACAGTTAACTAGAACTTTAGACTGTGTGTATCCCCATTACCGGTATTCACCATTCACAGTATTAGCAACATTTTAATAATGACAAACGAGTTGTAATATATCACCAAATTAACAGTCTAGCTTGTCAACTATGTACTTCTCACGGTATTCTATTTCATTACAATGTCAGCTTAATATTAACAGGGTATGCACTTGGGATTGTTTTTTGACTAGCCATTCGGGCCACTAACAGCAACACTTTGACTCGCCCGTACAACTTTTGAATGGCCGAATTTCGTTAAAGTAAAAGAACTTAAATTGCACTTTAAAAACATGTTATCTTATCATACAAACAATAATAACAACACAAAAGAAGGAAACAGAACTTATTTTAGTTTTATTACAAACTGTTGTAATTAAATTATAATGATTATGTTGTCACGGGACCCACACAAATAAAACATCTTGAAGGTTATACCAAGGCTCAGTCTTGGAATGAATAAGGGGTTATTAATAATTATGGTCGTATGACGAGGAATTAAAAAATACTAAGCTGACAGCAATGTTATGTTGACATCGTTCGCAGTGACGATTGGGCGTTTGGTATAGTAGACTCGGTATATTCCGTAAGAAATTAAAACGTACCAACACAGATAGATAGATAGATAGATAGATAACTACTTTAACGTGCTCATATACCACTAGGGTTTCGAACACGCCCATCCAGAGTCCGACCTCCGATAAGATTGGTGGCCTGACTTGGGATGGGGGGAGGTGGAGGGTAGAGTTGAAAATGGGCAGAATTTTGAAAATAGCAATTAGTAAAAGAGTAAATAGAATTTGTTTTTAAATAAATAAAAAGTTACAAGCCAAAAATAAAAAGAATTGACTGCTCGGCCGAATATTTATATAATTTGGAGCATTTTAGGACAGTCCAAAATTAAATAAGAGAAAAAAATGAGGATCGGACTATTTAATAATATAAAAAAGAGAGTAATTTCGACATAATCTTTTGAACGCAGATCTAAAAGTTTAAAGTCCGATCGATATGTTCACGTGAGGGACGAGATGGGTTTCCTCCCGTCAAGAAAACCCCTAAATTGACAGTCATTAGACACTGAAAGTGTAGTGATGTGCTGAAATACAGATCTTGAGAAGCCGGATCCGTCTGAACGAGAGAGTATCAGACTAGGGTATAGTCCAGTCGTCATGGGTTGGTATAGTGGTACGGACGGGCCCGACTCCGGAGGATACAAGATGGTATCACTATAAAGCAAAGTCTAGAAAAGACCCCGCTTCCTATTTCTTCTTAGAGTGGGGCGGTCAATTTTCCAGTGCTGCTAGGACAGGCTCGGACATGTAGAGACTAAATGTGAACAACCGTGGCATTCTGCAGAATGGCAGTCATATGAGTCACGAAAAAAAAAGTCGACATAGTCAGCCGGAGAAATGACGAGGCGGCAAGGAATCTCACTAAAAAAGAATCCAAAGTTACACTGTGTTCGTACGATTCCCAGTCTGGGGCTTGATGCGGTAAGACGTGTTTGTTTCACTTGTACACACTGCACGTGCTTTCGTGTGCTTGACTTGGGGATCCTTCATTTCGTTGTTTTTGTCAGCGAAATGAAGTTTTCTACTGGGATGTATGCGGCCATTGGAACTGATTGAATGCTTCTCATTTCGACAGCCTGCACCACCAGATTTGGGCCCGTCCACACCACTATACCAACCCATGACTGGACTATACCCTAGTCTGATACTCTCTCTCTCATTCAGACGGATCCAGCTTATCAAGATCTGTATTTCAGCACAGCACTACACCTTCATCATCTAATGACTGTCAATCTAAGGATTTTCTTGATGGGATGCAACCCATCTCGTCCCTATAAGCTGTGCATCCAAATGCCCTTAACTAGGCCACTCACGTGGACATATAGATCAGACTTTAAACTTTTAGACCTTCGTTCAACATTTTATGTCGAAATTACTTTCTTTTTTAATATTATTAAATAGTCCGATCCTCTCTTCTTTCTTATTTATTTTTGGACTGTCCTTCTAAAATGCTCCAAATTATATAAATATTCGGCTGAGCAGTCAATTCTTTTTTTCTAAATTCTATGAACTTTTTTACTAATTGCTATTTTCAATATTATTTTCAACTCTCTCTCCCCCCCCCCCCCCCCCCCCCCCCCAATCTTGAGTCAGGCCACCGATCTTATCGGAGGTCACACTCTGGATGGGCATGTTCAAAATCCTAGTGGTATACGAGCACGTTAAACTAGTTATCTATCGAAAAACCTCAGGCTCGTAAACAAAATCTTTCTGTGAAACAGCGTAGCAGAATGTGACGAGTTGTTCCGATTGCAACTAAATGGAAAGTACAGATGGACATGACCTAGGTGTTCCGATTGAACCTATGAATACAGTTACGTGGTTGAGGTTTTCCGAATACATAATTAACACCGGCCATGGCATTCCAAATGGTTTTAGACTGTTCGATAGTGTGGGACTTAACAAGTCAATGTATAAAGAACACTCGTCATTGTCCGTGAACATTCGTCATTGTCCTTGAACATTCGTTATCGTATCGTATTATGTGTATGTGCATGTCTCGTGGATCCTCTGTTGTGCACCGGCCTTGGTGGCGTCGTGGTTAGGCCATCGGTCTATAGGCTGGTAGGTACTGGGTTCGGATCCCAATCGAGGCATGGGATTTTTAATCTAGATACTGACTCCAAACCCTGAGTGAGTGCTCTGCAAGGCTCAATGGGTAAACCACTTGCACCGACCAGTGATCCATAACTGGTTCAACAAAGGCCATGGTTTGTGCTATCCTGCCTGTGGGAAGCGCAAATAAAAGATCCCTTGCTGCTAATCGGAAAGAGTAGCCCATGTAGTGGCGACAGCGGGTTTCCTCTCAAAATCTGTATGGTCCTTAACCATATGTCTGACGCCATATAACCGTAAATAAAATGTGTTGAGTGCGTCGTTAAATAAAACATTTCTTTCTTTCTTTCCTGTTGTGTGGATCAGATGGTCACTTGTTAAATGTTGTCTATTTAGTAAAGTTCTGTTAATGTTGTTCACTGTTCGTGTTCTTCTGATATAGAGATGGTGGCTCACAATAGACTGGGGAAGTGGTCGCTATTATGTCCTATATGGATTTGGTTCCGCAGATACTAATAGGAAACCAGTTGAAAACAATAAATAAAAATAATTTTCCAATCTCTTACAAACATTAATTATTTGCATTTTGATACATATTACAATATGCGAAAATTTTCGGTTTTGACTTGCCCGACTCTATTTTGACTCACCATGGGCGATCGGGCAACCGCAAAGTGCACACCCTGTATTAAATGAAATGAAGTTGTGGGCTTTTTTTCAATGATTAAAAACAAAAGTTCATTACCTAATTGTAATGTATCGATCAGGATACTTTAATCTTAATTCTTGCGTAGCTTAGAAAAGTGACTAAATGAAAAGTTACATCATCATCATGAACATTCATTGGTCCCCTGCACCTAAATTACTGGTTTGAACCATGTGACTTGCTTTAAAAACATCATTAAATGAATATAGAATCAACACTGAAAAATATCTTCTTACCTCATCTACTTGCCAGTGTTAATTTCGACCCCTGTTTAATTAGCCAGGGTTCACACTGAAACAAATTTCAGTTTAGCAAATTTTCAGATATAACGAGTGTTTCCTTGAAAATTATTAAAATGTGATTATTTTAAGAAACATTTTATTAGCAAAAGACTAAATATTATAGCCACTTTGTATATAAACTAGCAACTGGCTAATTTGGCAATAGAAAGGATGAGCCCAGATTAGCTAAAGGTATAAAATTTTGGTGGGAAAATTCTACAAAACCTATTTGAACTTACTCGCATTTGTTTACTCCTGAACAATTTCCATGGTCATAAATGAATTTGGTTATTTCGTTTCCACCACAGCCATTGAAACAATAGAAAGGTGCAACTGCATTTTCCTCAAGGTAACTTTTAACTGGTGCCATTGTACTTGGCGGGATGGGATCATGTTGAAATGAGAGACTGCTAATCATCCCAGTTGACGACGGAATTCTGGCAAAAAATTGTAACAGAAATTAGAAAAAGATAATTAAAAAAATAATAATAATAAAAATAATGTGGTACAAATTTATGAAAGATATATACAGTAGAATCGCATTGGGTTGAACTTGGAAAGTTTGAATCCACCAAAATGCTCGAACTAAAAACAATGTCCCAAGTTACTCTTACATGTTGACTGAATGGTTAGGTTAAACTACCCGATGGCCGGGTCGAACACTTTCTCGAACACTGACAGGGTTCGAGCCAATGAGATTTAACTGTATATGCAATATTCATGTCCACCAGTAATAATGATGGGTTCACAAGTAGGGGCATAATTTATAAAGTTATGAATAATTTAGAAAGTCATCAACATTATATACAACATATTTCATAATCTAATTTCATTTACAGTGTTCCAGTTAACAGTGACACCCAATAGCTCATGGGCGGATCCAAGGGGGGGGACCAGGCCCCCCCCCCCCCCCAAAAAATTGTTCAAGTGCCCTCAAAATGTCCAAGTGCCCTTTTTGTTTGTAGAATTTTTTTATTTTTTAAGTAAACAATAATTATATTGTAGATAAATGAAATCAAGATTTTCGTGTACATGCGCAAGCTTGCAGATATGTGTCTGTGTTATTGAGTCTCAATGGGGCCCCATTGAGGTTCTAACGCGAGTGACGCCAATTTACTTCATTATTGCTAGTATATTATGACGTAGAACTGTAGGAATTCATATTAATTGTAAATATCAAAACTTGTAGTAAGGTGCCCTTTTGACGAGTCAATGTGCCCTTCTTTTTTGGTCCCCCCCTAAAAATATTTCCTGGATCCGCCCATGTAGCTGATGTGTATTTTTATGCTAGGATGTCGTTAAACATTCATTCATTCATTCATTCCAATTAACATATCTGACATAGCCGATTTAAAAAAACAAAACAATTTTCCTCCAAAAGGGTTCTTTTAGAAACAATTAATATAATACAGAAAACTGAAGATGGAAATGTGTTACTTAATGTTTTTATTCCGAAAGATGTTAATTTCATTACATCATAATACATGCCAACACATTTTATAAGCAGAAGTTGACATTGTCACCACTGCCTTCAAAAAAGTAATGTTTATATACTCTTCAAAAAATGTTGGGGAACTCTAATAAGAATTTACAATTGCCAAAATTGTAAGGTATATTAGCTGTGGGGAATGGTTATATGATAATAGTGAATTAATTGAGCAAACATTACAACCGGTAGTTTAGTACCGTATATATTCGCCTATAAGTCGAATTTTTTTCACCCAAAAATTATTTTATAACTTGGGGGGTCGACTTATAAGAGGGTAAAACAATTTCACCCAAAAATATTACCGTTTTGGGGATTATTTTACAAGTTTTATTGTTGAAGTATGCCCTGTATTTATACTCAAATATCTTAATTTGGCACATTTATTTTTTATAACCTATTTTTTTTTACATTATAACGGTTTTGGTTATGCGAAAAGGCATGCGATCTCACTCACATGCCAAGACAACAGTCCACTTAGTTAAAATAACAGTCATCACTAATAGCAAAAATGTATACAATACTAACAACAGTACCTGTTGCCTGAGTTTATTTTGAAATCTGGTCACTGGCATTAATGGTTGTTCAAACAATGTTTTGTCAGTGATTAACTTCATGAACATTACTGAGCTTTCCCTTAAAATAGACTGATCTCTGCAGTTCACTAGAGCAATAGGGACACACATCATTTGGTACAAAAACCAGTGTACTTTCCAGAGTTATCCTCCTTACATGTATTAATATGGCGGCAAAATATGTGATTAACCGATGATACATGTACTTTCAGTTTTATCGTAGTGATCTGTTGTCAGTGTTTATAAATAAAGTTGTTGTCTGTGCACAAAACCATGCTGTACAGTGCCATACAGTAACAGTCAAACAGCTTTCACTCTCTACGAAGGGAATATTTCGTTTTGGTGCTATGTAGTTTGGAATGTTGCGATGTACAAAACGTTGAAAACGTGAAAAACGAAGTTTGTAAAATAATTTTCTTTTGTTCAGATATTGTACATTATTGTTGTCATGTGCTGAAAGTAAGAAATACTTCAATATTTATAAGTTGTTTTTCATGGGTCGACTTATAAACGGGTCAATAAAAAAACACGTTTTTAGGGCTTGAAATTAGGGACTCGACTTATAGCCGAGATCGACTTACAGGCGAAGATATACGGTATTACAGTAGGTTTTATGACTACCAAAGACCTTGAAGGACGATTGGGGTCAGAAGTGAAATTTGAAAGTTGACGTTTTTTTATTAGTAGTGGGTGATACCGCCACAATGTGTGAGACATTCATTCAGTCGATGAGGCATACTGTTTATGAGTCTCCCAATGGCCATTTGAGAGAGTCTGTTCCACTCCTCTTGCAGCGCCTGACCAAGTTCTGCTAACGTGGTCGGCGGTCTTTGATGTTGACGCACATGTCTCCCCATCATATCCCAGACGTGTTAAATGGGGGAAAGGTCTGGGCTCATTGCTGGCCATGACATTCGATAGATGTTGTGCCGCTGAAGGTGAGCATTGGCGATTCGTGCACGGTGAGCATAGGCATTGTCGTCCAGAAAAACAAAACGTCGACCCACACGCCTAGCAAACGGGATGACAAAGGGTGTCAGTATGTTGTCCCGGTAGTACTGCCCAGTGACCCTTCCTTGCACAATATGGACGGGGATTCTGTCATTCATAGTGATATCACCCAACACCATAACTGATCCACTGCCAAATCTGTCATGAAATCACATTGTGACGTTGGTCTGCCATTCATTTCGTCGTCGCCAGACCCGACCATGCCTGTCAAGGAAGTCCAAAGTGAATAGGGACTCATCTGAAAACATGACATGACCTGAACGTTCTTTACTAAGGTCAATACATATGTTCGGTCTAATAGTTGATATTAACATTAATATTTCAGGTTCCCCTACTTTTTTTGAAGAGTATATCTCGCCTTGTTACTTCGTAAAGGCAACACAAAAAGAAAACAGAAAAATTATTCACTTAATGCTGGATTAAACCAAGGCGGAATGAAACCATTCTGTTATGCTCATGAAAATGATTGACAAAACTGAACAAAGTTTTTCTTACCTGACTTTATTAACATATTTAGCTTTGGCAATGACAACAGGAATCAACGTGAAATTCCAAGGCGTATTATCAAATGGATAATAAGCTTCCAGCGGTATCTCTTTGTACTCCGAGGAATGCACTAAATATCGGCCATACATTGCCACCTATAACAAAAACAAGCATTCTGAGAGTACTGCTAAAGCAATATATGTCCCCTACCAGGACCCACAAATCTATGTTCAAGGGCCATAACTCCATCAAACATTGACTTATTAATCATCGGCTATTGGATGTCAATATTTGGTAATTTTGACATATAGTGTTAGAAAGGAAACACGCTACATTTTTCCATTAATGGTAAGGTATCTTTTATATGCACCATCCCACAAACAGGTTAGCACATACCACAGCCTTTGATATACCAGTTATGGTGCACTGGATAGAATGAGGAATAGCCCAATGCGTCTATCGATGGGGATTAATCCTAAACGGACCGCGCATCAAGTGAGTACTTTACCACTAGGCGACATCCCACTCATGTTTGACAGAGTCATGGCCTTTGAATAAATCCCCATAAAAGTCACACTAGATCTGCAACTACACGATACACCAATACCAAAATAATTTCAGGCTGCGAATTTTGCATGATTCTGTGATTTCATGAATCCCAGATTTTGGGATGGAAGCACAATATTAACCTTCTGACTACTGCAAGTTGACACTGTACATTGATTGTATACAGTGCATTCCCCAATTCATATTTCACGCCATTTTTCAATGGAAAATACCTGGGGATTTTTAGTTCAAAAAGTGGTTTTCGGAAAGTATTTTCACTTGACAACAAGGGTGGAACTTCACAGTCATTTTCAGGAATCGACAGCTGATTGTGACAGCTAATTTGATAATAAATTTGACTGTTTTACCAACAATGAAAATCACGAAATATTGGGATATGAATCGTAGTTGGTTTTAAAAAGATATTCTGGTAAAACAATCCCAGTTATTGGGAATAATGGACATAAATACTGGACATCTGGCCACAAATGCCCGTAAGTAAACACAAATTTTTCTACATGTTACAACATAAAATATCATAAAAATTATAAAAACCCACAAAAATAATACTTACAGATTCAAATATAAACTTTATATCATGTAAAAGTTATAAATTTGTGCACCTCAACATGGTTTTTGTCACAAATTAATCCAGTAGTCAGAAGGTTAAGATATGGAATTTAAACAAATTTTTAAGTACAGATCAAAATTGAATTGTTAATGTAAAATGCAAGTTCAGTCAATCCTCTGTCAATCCAAAATTTAACCCATGAATCGAAGTTGAACCAGCAAGTGAAAAACCGGGTCTATATTCTCCAACATCAAGGGTTTTACATTAAAAAGTATATGGGTCGTTCTTAGAAATTGTGTGCCCCTTCGTGACATGGGGGTAGTCTATTTAAAATCCATACTAAAAAGCAATCTTTAATTGCACTATAAATATTTTGACTTCATGTCAGTGTATATTGATGTGAGCGATAATAAAGATAATACTGAGTGTCTGTGTTGTGTCTTATGTACTTTAATGAGATGGATGTGGCTAAATGAATAAGAAAATGGCGTCAGCAAGTTGTGACATCGGCAACACCACTGGGAAGAAAGCGAAGCAAACTTGATAAAAAAAATGCTCAGATACAAAAATATTTGTTTAAAACGATCATATTCAACCTTTTTCTTAAGTTGGATACATATTTATCTTCAAGAGCAATCAAAATTATGATATAGTTAACCAATTGTGAAGTCGTTAACATCGTAACCATTTGTTTCCACTTCGAAACAACGTAAAATTTCACTACAAGCATAATGTGAAAACATAACACAGGAACTATTTCAACATTTTAACGTTTAACACACTGACCTGGTTATTGTACATAAAGAGTTAAATCCTAAAAGGTGTCACTAGACGGTAAAAATTGAATTGAACGTATATCTACAATTGTTAATTCCTGTTTCACATGTTACGATTGTAAATCTATGTCATAGTATTTATTTAATTCAGAATAGAATTAGGGATTATTTTTACACGAATCACTTCGCGAAAAGGGCGGGAAAAGCAAAGCTACACGTGTTTGCACTTTTCCAAATCCTTTGTTGACAACAGGTCGAGTTTTTTATTTCGTTTCTCTGACGTCACGCTGTGTTCGCTTGCTAAAGATCGACGAAAATCGAAGCATTGGTACTCATTTTAAGGTAAGTTTGTTTGCTTTATGAAACTTTTGATGCCTGTATTATACTTTATTATTATTTAGTGCTATTCTTTCTTTGTATTGGACCACGTTTTATTATTTTATTTCGCTTTTAAAGCTAGTAGATTTTGATCACAAATTGTCGAACCGAATCGGAGCAATCTTGGTCCGTTTTGAATGGATAATGTCAGGCGTGATTTAAAGTTATAAAAGTGGGGGTTTTATCGCCAGTATGTATATATATCAGTTGTATTTGTTTATTTAAAATATTTCTTTACAACAGCTATGTTATTTTTATTTTGAATCGGGATAAATATCGGAAATTCAAATTTAATTTCATTCGTCACTGGGAAGCGGTAAACGTCTATTCTTGGTTACGATGTTAAGTGAATGTGACAAAATTAAATCCTTGCGTTTACAGATGTACCAATGTCGAATGTACGTAAGTTCGAATGCACGTTTTTGTGTTATTCCTTTTACAGTGGTACATCTGTTTTGCATTTAATTTCCATCAAGCATCGGAAAAACATTGAACAATAAAAGAAGTTTACACACGCACGTAGAAGTGACAATTTTTCGTTGCCGTGTTACGAAATTAAACATACACATATTAAATCTAATACAGATAATATGTTTTGGGGCTTTTTAAAAATTTTATCACAAAGAAATGTAGTTTTTGACCTTCTCTTTCACTTGTTTTGAATACTATCTCGTGATTTTGAAAAATCGCTGGCTTGCACGAGTAAATACATCTGTGCATTAGTGACGTCACGCGGAAGGCGGTTATTTTGTTTTCCTCGTAACGAAGTTAATTTATTACCTATCGTGATTAAATATCGATTTTGTTTTAAATTATTTTGTTTGAATACATTATCAAATATTTTGTTATTGAATTACCAATAATTTATTTCCACTTAAGACTTTTGATATTGAACTTTCTCGAGTGAATGAACTTGCGCATTAATAAACGTCACGTGGAAAGCGATTATTTGGTTTTCCACGTTATGAAGTTAATATATCACCCATTGTGATTAGATGCTTATTTTGTTTAAATATGATTTTGTTTGGATACATACTAAAATACTTAATTATTTAATTACAAATAATTTGTTCCCACTTAAACTCTTGATATTGAACTTTCTCGAGTGAATGAACTCGCGGAATTAATAACGTCACGTGGAAAGCGGTTTGTTTTGTTTCAGTGTTACGAAATTAAATTAATTTACATTGAGCATGGATATTGGTGAGCTGTTGAAATTTTATTTGAGTTTGGACCTACTAAAATGTTTTGTTATTTAATTATCCGTCATTTATTCAACATTAATAGTTCAGGAAGTTCACCTTGCTTGTGTGAGTGAACCTGTGCATTAGTGACGTCACGCGGAAAGCGATTATTTTGTTTTCCACGTTACGAAGTTAATTAATCACCCATTGTGATTAGATACCGATTTTTCATTTAAATTATTTCGTTTGGATGCATACTTAAATACTTCATATTATTTAATTACAAATATATATATTTTTTAAACTCTTGATATTGAACTTTGTCGAGTGAATGAACTGGCCGATTAATAACGTCACATGGGAAGCGCTTTTTTGTTTCAGTATTACGAAATTAAATGAACATACATTGTGAGTGGATAGTGATCTAATTTGTTAAATATGTTTCTGTTTTGACATAATGTAATATTTATGTATCTAATTACCTATCACATATACCACATAAATGATTTGGTTTTGAGGTTTCTCAATGAATTGGTGCGTTAGGCCTACTTACTGACATCAACCAGAATGCATTTTTTTTTTTTTTTTGCTTTCAGTGTTACAATGCTAAACACAACTTGCTGGGTATTGATTTTTTTTTAGTTTGTTTTTGGACTTGTTACATTTTTAAGTTATTTTATTCCCTTTTCTTCCTCTATTAATATATTTTATTTTAGTATGTAATAAGGTGTATACAATTTAGCTCATTAAGTCATACATTCAGGTAGATGACTTGGAATTGATTTTTAATTTATATATATAGTGTGTGTATATATATATATATATATATATATATTATTATTATTTTTTTTTTTTTTATGAAGGATCACCATGCCAGTTCGGCAAAGCAACAGGATTGCTGCTAAGCGAGAAGATGATGGTCATCATCAAACAGAACCACAGACACCCGCCTCATCTAATTCCATCCCACCTCTTCAGGCCCAGAAAAAGAAAAAACAGACTGCAGCTTGTAAAAGCTTGTAGGGAGAGAATGAGAGCAAATGATCCTGAAAAGTATCAACAGTGGAGGGAAAAAGGGAGGCACGACAGCAAAACATACTGCCAGAACCTGTCTGAAGAAAAGAAAATAGATCAGAGAGAAAAAGCAAGACTACGGATGCAGGCCTGCAGAGAGAGGAAGAAAACTGAGCAGACAGAGAAACCGAGGAAGACCAGGGCAGCTATTGATGATCAGCGTGCTAAGTGGAGGGAACAAAAGCGTCATCAGATTGACAAACTGACTCCTCAGGAGAAGGCTCAGAAAAAAAGAAGGTACAATGAGAAACGTAGGTTATTGTACAAGGAGAAGAAACTGGCTGCTCATCTAAAGAGGATTTCAAATACTTCCAAATCAACCCAGTGTACATCCTTAATTGAAGTTGGAGAACAGTGCATTGAGGAAAGTGTGCAAATTGGTGATGAGAGGTCTCCTATAGCAAGACGGAAAGCCCTGTCAAGAGTGAAAGCCATGCTGCCTTGCAGTCCCAGGAAGTATGTTGAAATGGTAACTGACCTCATGACAAAAGCATCCCCAAGAAAACGAGCTATCTTCAACAGCATGAAACAGCAATGTGTGGAACAAAAGATTGGACAGGATGTCTTGAGTAGATTGAAGTCCATCAGCAAACAGCGCTCTAAGGATGTCAACTACACAAGAAGGGTTCTACTGTCGGTGTTTTCAAAATATAAGTATTCGCTTAGAGCCAGCAGCTCGCTCCTGGGTGTTCACAGGAAGACCATTTCCAAGAGTGTTGGAAACTCGTTTTCCACCAGCGTTGGCATGGTGAAGAAGAAGAAGAAGGCGGAAGCTGAAGCAACAGATTTCCTTGAATCCAGTGCCTATGCCCTGCCAGAGAAGAAGCTGGTCTCAAAGAAGACTGGAAGAAGCGCCGCAGTCCTCACCAGACCCATGAAGGACTTGTATAATGATTTCATGGAGAGCAAGGAGATGACCACACCCATCAGCTTCTCGCACTTTGCAAAGTGTCGTCCTACTCACGTTCGCCTCATGAGACAGGCTAAACTTCGGCAATGTTTGTGCGAATATTGTACCAACGTGGAGTTAAAGCTGCGTACTTTGAACGGTGTTGCCTCACGGATAAACAATGCTTGTCGTGTACGTCATGTATACCATGCTGTTGATGTCATCACCTGTGGTAGAGAGGACCGACAGTGGAAGAAGGCTTGTGCCTATCAAGAGTGCGACACCTGTGGTAGAGAGGACCGACAGTGGAAGAAGGCTTGTGCCTATCAAGAGTGCGACACCTGTGGTAGAGAGGACCGACAGTGGAAGAAGGCTTGTGCCTATCAAGAGTGCGACACCTGTGGTAGAGAGGACCGCCAGTGGAAGAAGGCTTGTGCCTATCAAGAGTGCGACACCTGTGGTAGAGAGGACCGCCAGTGGAAGAAGGCTTGTGCCTATCAAGAGTGCGACACCTGTGGTAGAGAGGACCGCCAGTGGAAGAAGGCTTGTGCCTATCAAGAGTGCGACACCTGTGGTAGAGGACCGCCAGTGGAAGAAGGCTTGTGCCTATCAAGAGTGCGACACCTGTGGTAGAGAGGACCGCCAGTGGAAGAAGGCTTGTGCCTATCAAGAGTGCGACACCTGTGGTAGAGAGGACCGCCAGTGGAAGAAGGCTTGTGCCTATCAAGAGTGCGACACCTGTGGTAGAGAGGACCGCCAGTGGAAGAAGGCTTGTGCCTATCAAGAGTGCGACACCTGTGGTAGAGAGGACCGCCAGTGGAAGAAGGCTTGTGCCTATCAAGAGTGCGACACCTGTGGTAGAGAGGACCGCCAGTGGAAGAAGGCTTGTGCCTATCAAGAGTGCGACACCTGTGGTAGAGAGGACCGCCAGTGGAAGAAGGCTTGTGCCTATCAAGAGTGCGACACCTGTGGTAGAGAGGACCGCCAGTGGAAGAAGGCTTGTGCCTATCAAGAGTGCGACACCTGTGGTAGAGAGGACCGCCAGTGGAAGAAGGCTTGTGCCTATCAAGAGTGCGACACCTGTGGTAGAGAGGACCGACAGTGGAAGAAGGCTTGTGCCTATCAAGAGTGCGACACCTGTGGTAGAGAGGACCGCCAGTGGAAGAAGGCTTGTGCCTATCAAGAGTGCGACACCTGTGGTAGAGAGGACCGACAGTGGAAGAAGGCTTGTGCCTATCAAGAGTGCGACACCTGTGGTAGAGAGGACCGACAGTGGAAGAAGGCTTGTGCCTATCAAGAGTGCGACACCTGTGGTAGAGAGGACCGACAGTGGAAGAAGGCTTGTGCCTATCAAGAGTGCGACACCTGTGGTAGAGAGGACCGACAGTGGAAGAAGGCTTGTGCCTATCAAGAGTGCGACACCTGTGGTAGAGAGGACCGACAGTGGAAGAAGGCTTGTGCCTATCAAGAGTGCGACACCTGTGGTAGAGAGGACCGACAGTGGAAGAAGGCTTGTGCCTATCAAGAGTGCGACACCTGTGGTAGAGAGGACCGACAGTGGAAGAAGGCTTGTGCCTATCAAGAGTGCGACACCTGTGGTAGAGAGGACCGACAGTGGAAGAAGGCTTGTGCCTATCAAGAGTGCGACACCTGTGGTAGAGAGGACCGACAGTGGAAGAAGGCTTGTGCCTATCAAGAGTGCGACACCTGTGGTAGAGAGGACCGACAGTGGAAGAAGGCTTGTGCCTATCAAGAGTGCGACACCTGTGGTAGAGAGGACCGACAGTGGAAGAAGGCTTGTGCCTATCAAGAGTGCGACACCTGTGGCATCAACCACCTGGACCTTCACCTGGAACCACCGCTCCAACACCAGGGCCCAGTGACGTCGATGAAATGGGAGTCTCAGGCAAACTTCGTCAATGGAAAACGGGTAAGATAAACACACATGTATAATAATTGAATATAATTTAACTGTTGACATGTCACCATCACCAGAAGGAAGAATGCTTCACCCACTGACCAAGGTCATACAAGTATTCATTCAATTATTAATAACATAAATACAACTAATAGTATGGAAGTAGAATATATAATATCACTTTTATCATACATTAAATGCTTTTGTAGGAGATATCACTGGCATCATTAGTGACATAGTGCAACTGTCATTCTACTAGTTAACGAGTCTACCGCTGCGAAATAAAGTGACATTCAACCCACATTACTGACATTGTTTACAATTGTCGCAAAGAATGATAATGGATGATAAAAAATAATACCCCCTCGTCTTATGATTTTTATCAACTTGTGCTGATAAATTATCACAAGATACTGGGAGTATCCTCTATTAATGATTTAAATGAGAAAATGAAAGATGAGGTAGCATGTTTAATCATTATATTATTGAACAATCACCTAATCATGGTTTGTTGTTTACTTCAGGTGAACAGAAAGATGCTTGTCCGGAAGCAGGGGACCCTACAGGATTTAGTACGGGAACTGAAGCCGGAAGTGACGTTTCTGGCACAACATCTGTTTCGTGCCGACTGGCAAAATCGGCAGTTTGAGGCCATGAGGAAGTGCCATCCATTTCCACAAAGAACTGTTGGCATGGTCTTGGACTTTGCAGAAAATTTTACCTGCACCAGCCAAGACGAGGTCCAAGCAGCTCACTGGTATCATGAACAGGTGACAGTGCATCCCATAGTCTGCTATTATGGATGCAAAGGATGCCAGGAAACCGTCACAGAGTCGCTGGTTTTTATCAGTGAAGACAGACTTCACGACTACCATGCTGTGTTCCATTTTACACAACTAGGTATGAAGCACCTTCAAGCCACAAGAGGACTATCACTGGACGCCATTATTCAGTGGACAGACGGCTGCTCTAGCCAGTACAAATCAAAGGGGCCTTTCAGCGACGTATCGTGTGCCCTGAGTGACTTCAGGTGTACAATGGAGTGCCATTTCTTTGGCTCTCGTCATGGAAAAGGTCCATCAGATGGTGAGAGTGCTGTTGTAAAGCATCATGCAGCCACAGCAGTGAAGTCGGGAAATGCAGTCATCACTGGTGCCAAGGACCTTTTTGATTATTGCATCACCAGCAAACTGAACAAGCAGCCCGATCAAGACTGCAACCATTTCCGTCATTCGTTTTTCTGGATGGCGAATGGTGAGGTGGACAGAAATAGGACAAGGAGTGTGAAAACATTGAAGGGTACACGTACCCTTCATTCAGTGAAATGCGTAGAGGCAAATGTGTTGTCTACACGACAGCTTTCATGCTTCTGCCAGTCTTGTCAGACAGGCACTGGTGACTGTGCCAATGGTGCAATTGTTGGGATGTGGAGCGAAGAAGTGCTGATCCCACTGTCGGGCCCTCTACAGCCAGTTGTCCACGACCAGTCGCCTGATGACAAGCAGGACCAGTCGCCTGATGACAAGCAGGACCAGTCGCCTGATGACGAGCAGGACCAGTCAGTTACTGTGGAACCAGCTGTTGACGACTGCCTGCCAGCTCCAGCAATAGGAGATTTTGTGCAGGCAGAAGTTGCTGGACGGTACAGGACAGTGGTGTTTTTCGCTAAAGTTCTGGATGTGGACGACAAAAGTGGAGATGTAAAGCTGCATTACCTCACACTCAAACCATGTTCTATGGACATTTATATTTGGTCAGATGAATCCTGGGGATCTAGAGACCAAATAACCAAGACAGTACACCCACCTGTTCTGGCACCAACTCGTGGCATTGGCTTTATGTTCTTGTGAACTGACACTAACCATAATGTAAATAACTGTAAAATATTTTAGATGTAATGCATCACGCCTCTACATTAACTTTTCTACCTAGGAGCCAGATGGCGCCTACTTGTATTTTTATATAGATAGTATGAAATGTTTTAGTCTCCAAATGAAAAAAAAAAGGTTGCATATACGACCAAAACGGTCACAGTGTAGAGGGCTGAGCACTTTTATATCTATGCATAAATAGCTAATTAACTGTCTTCATATTCAAGTATAAATAATTTCAAACTACTACTAATACTTAACAAGAATTTCAGAAAGCAAAGTGAATTTTGGGTAACCGTGTGTTCATTGGGGGGTAAATATCGGGATTAAAATTATAAAATGTTAATGAGTTGTCCAGATATATATATTAATAGGCAGCACCTGACAATAATTCACTTCCCTCTTCATGAATTGTTAACCAGTTACAAACAATAAATGCTTTGAGACACCAAATGGTATAATTTGACATTCTAATTTGCATATATATTAATACAACATATGCATTTGAAAGCTTGTTCCAGAATAGTTAATTATCGATATATATTATTAGAAATGAAGGCTTACATTGGAATAAATTTTGGTTTAAAAACAATTTTCATATCTGTAGATATTTTTTGGGAAAATTATTAAAATGTGGTTAATTTAAGTTCTATTTTATTAGCCAGGCTAAATGTATCCACTTTGTATAAAAATTGGCAACTGCTAATTAAGCGGTGTACAGGGTAAGCCCTGAAAGATAAATCAATGAAATAGTCATTCTTTGACTGTTATGTCATAGCAACATCTAGCTATAAATTCATTTTTACATCATGTTTCTATTCTAATGGTATCACTGGATACTAAAAGTTTATTTTTACTGTATTTTTGTGTGTTCTTATGCATGTTGTGTGTAATTTGGTTTCCACGTTACACAGTTAATCTGATTTACAAATGTTTAAATTCAAACAAATGAGTGTTTATATATGTTTTATCCATGGCATGATCATAGCTTATGATATTAATCTATTGAAAGTGTATTTTTTACTGTATTTTCATGTTTTGTGTGTTTACCATAATTCTTATGCACGTTGTGTGTAATTTGGTTTCCATGTTACACGGTTAATCTGATTAAAAAAAACATGCTGGTTTAAATTCAAAACAAATAAGTGTTCATTATTTTTTATCCATGCCATGATCATATCTTGTATGATATTAATACACTAGAAAAAACCCAATTCACATATGTACAATACTTTGCACACAAATTTTTTTTTTTTTTAAAGCGGTAATTTAAATTTGATGAAAAAAACATTAAAATATAGTTATGAGGTTACAGCTTGATATCACTGTTGTTTTTATACCAAGTAACATGCAAAATGTTCTAAACATGTCACTTTTTCTCAAAATATGCTGTTTTTGGAGAGAAAAAATGGTTTCCGCGTTACACTGTTAATTCTTGGTCGGACTTGTTATTTGACCTACTTAAATCTGGCAGATTATCTTTTTTTTCCAATTCATCACATGCAATAGAGCATAAATGTCAAGTAAACTTGCTTATTAGGACTTTTAAAGCATAAAAAAAAATTGGTACTGATGTCACAGTACTGGTACCCAGTTTCTGAGAACAACCCATATACGTACTTGTGATTTTCTTGTATTTACTTTATCTGGTATTGGATTAACGGTTATTAAGAATCCAGTATATTCTTTCCGATGTTTGGCCTTATCAAACCATATTTTTCCTGTTAAGCCTGTTATGTCAATCTGAAATTAAAATATTTTGAAATTTAATCATTTAATCATTTTGTTAAGACTATTTTCTTTAACATTTAAGATACTACATGCAAGAAATCTAGCTTGACATGGGCACGTCAAAACACACACACCATATATATAGAGTAGAATCAGAAGGGTTGAATACACTGCAACGCTCGGACCAAAAACAAAGTCCCGAGTTACACTTACACGATGCTGACCGAATGGTTACCGTATATCTTCGCCTATAAGTCGAATTGTTTTCACCCAAAAATTATTTTATAACTTGGGGGGTCGACTTATAAGAGGGTGAAAAAATTTCACCCAAAAATATTACCGTTTTGGGGATTATTTTACAAGTTTTATTGTTGAAGTATGCCCTGTAGCAAAAATGTAAACAATACTAACTACCTGTTGCCTGAGTTTATTTTGAAATCTGGTCACTGGCATTAATGGTTGTTCAAACAATGTTTTGTCGGTGATTAACTTCATGAATATTACTGAGCTTTCCCTTAAAATAGACTGATCTCTGCAGTTCACTAGAGCAATAGGGACACACATCATTTGGTACAAAAACCAGTGTACTTTCCAGAGTTATCCTCCTTACATGTATTAATATGGCGGCAAAACATGTGATTAACCGATGATACATGTACTTTCAGTTTTATCGTAGTGATCTGTTGTCAGTGTTTATAAATAAAGTTGTTGTCTTTGCACAAAACCATGCTGTACAGTGCCATACGGTAACAGTCAAACAGCTTTCACTCTCTACTAAAGGAATATTTCGTTTTGATGCTATGTAGTTTGATTGGAATATTATTGCGATGTACAAAGTTTGTAAAATAATTTTCTTTTGTTCAGATATTGTACATTATTGTTCTCATGTGCTGAAAATAAGAAATACTTCAATATTCATACATTGTTTTTCATGGGTCGACTTATAAACGGGTCAATAATAAAAAAAAGTTTTCAGGGCTTGAAATTAGGGACTCGACTTATAGCCGAGATCGACTTACAGGCGAAGATATACGGTAGGTCGAATTTCCCGATGGGTCGAACACTTTCTCGAGCACCAACAGGTTTGAGCCAACAGGATTCAACTGTATATATGCAGTGCATTTACTAATGCAAATTTCCCACCATTTTGCACCCAGCACTAGCTGGAAGTAATAACTGGAAATACCTTTAAAAAAGGTAATAGTCAATTTATTTTTTCAAAAGTTTTGAGAGAAATATCTGGCAATTTTAAGTTAAAAAGTGGTTTTCTGAAAGTATTACTGCTTGACAACAATGACATAAAGTTGTGGTAATTTTGAGGAATTGATGTCCATTTTGACAGCTAATTTGATAAAACATTTTACCAAGAACGAAAATCACAAAATATTGAATATATATTGTAGTTCATTTCCAAACCAAACTGTTGTCCGTAAAACAAAGAGATTAAAAAATACTGGACATCTAGCCACAAATCCAAGAACGTAAACCAGGGTTTCTAGATTATGGTAGCCCCACTCCCATGGCTAGTGATATTCAATGTTGGGCTAGTAAATAACTACTATTGCCATGCCCAATGGCTAGTGAAAACCAATTTGTGAAATGTTGCAGTTGTCTATTTTGTAAATATAAATATCCTGACCCCACCCAACCCCCAGTGTTAGTGTTTTTAACCTCTATCTCCCTCTTTAGATGACATATATGATTATTACTATTATTTAGTAAAATTGTATTAACTTAAAGTAAAGTAGGGCTAATGAATTTTTAATCGTGGCTAATAAAAAATTTAAATCACTGATCCCATGGCTAGTTGATTAAAAAAAATTTCTAGAAGCCCTGTAAACCCAAGGTAATAATTGTTAGTGCATTAATAAGCATTAAAATATAAAAATTAGAAAAACTTGCAAAAAACAATCCTTATATTTTTTATGTAGTTATAAATGTTTTAAGTGAAAATATGTGAGTGAAAGTTATGAACTTGTACCTCCTCAATATGTTTTTGGTAAAAAATTAATTAAATAGTTTGGACTAATTTTCATAAATAAATAAGTAAAATACCACTTCAATTTCTTGTTTTATTTGGCTTGCTGTGAACGTCATTGTTTTCTTTATCAGTGAATTCAATGCTTTAGCCAATACCATGGTTGCATCGTAAGCCAAACCGTACAATACAGCATCCTGTGAAAAAAAAGTACTTACAATTTAGGCAAGTACATTTGTATAATTTAAAAAACCAATCTCATTTAATATTTTGGTATAGAAAACCAAACTTAAGATTCCATTTTCACTGGCTGAAACTAATGTCTGCAACTTTAACCTTCTGACTACTACAGGCGAGATATCTCACGTTATATACCACATACAGTACATTCACTCATTCATATTTCCCACCATTTTACAACTTTAACCTTCTGACTACTGCAGGCGAGATATCTCACGTTACATACCACATTCAGTACATTCACTCATTCATATTTCCCACCATTTTACAACTTTAACCTTCTGATCGACTACTGCAGGTGAGATATCTCACGTTATATACCACATACAGTACATTCACTCATTCATATTTCCCACCATTTTACAACTTTAACCTTCTGACTACTGCAGGTGAAATATCTCACGTTATATACCACATACAGTACATTCACTCATTCATATTTCCCACCATTTTGCACACGGCACTGACTGGAAATAATAATAGAACAACACCGATCAAGACTAATCTTGATAATAGCCACTTTTACTATTCTTTTCCTTTTTTTGTGTGAAAAATACCTGGAAATTTTTAGTTGATAAAGTGGTTTTCGGCGAAAAGTTTCACTTGACAACAATAGCGGAACATCGCTATCATTTTCAGGAATTGATAGCTGATTGTGACAGCTAACTTGATAATAGATTTTACTGTTTTACCAACAACGAAAAATTACGAAATATTGGGACATGCATCGAAGTTTGTTTCCCAAAATAAATTCTGGTCAGAAAAACAGTTATTAGGAATATAATAGCCATAAATACTGGACATCTGGCCAAAAAGGCACATAAGCAAATGCAACTTTATAAATTAATTCCCTAATTTTAATCAACACCAACTGATCTAAAATATAAAAATTAGAAAAATCTCCGAAAATATTATTACCGATTCAGATATGAACATTATTTTAAGTACACATGTATTAATAAAAAATTTAGGTGAAAATATGTGAGTAAAAGTTATAAATTTGTACCCCCTCAACATGGTTTTCATTAAAGATTAATCCAGTAGTCAGAAGGTTAAATGTCAGTGTTTACATCTCAAATTGATGGAAATCTGACACCAAAGTAACATTGGTGGTCTTTCACAAAGTGTTAAGACCATTTATTTTGAGAAAAGAGTTTCTGGTGCATTGCTTAGTCAAGTAAAACTTGCTGTTAGTGTTTGCTGCTACTCAATGGTCTGTATAACCCTGAGGAAATAAGACAGCACAGGATCAAGAGAGGTTTTGGGACAGTGTGCAGAAAATAGGGACTTCTGCAATGTATTTTAGAGCATAATAAAAATAAAATATAACACAATTACAAGCTATATATGAGATAATCGAACATACAATTAAAAAATGACCCATGATTTGTTTTTGTAATTTTAGTAGGTGAACAGCTATTTCACCAGTTGAGAATAAAAATGTACCGTACTGCTTTTTGCAGGCCACTATTTTAAACCCGGTTACGACCAGTATGGGATCATAAAACAATTATAATTGATTAATATTTGATCTGTAAGCTTTGATTAATGATATGCAAATCACTTATAACTAGTACCGACCTGAGGTAGTGGGCATTTTTGTGTACGATTGCCTGTATATATCAGTGTACTTTTAATACTGCAGGTGCCCTTTTCTAAAGTTACATTCCCTGCCTGGAATTTTTTTTCTTCTTCTAAATCTATCCCTATAACTACATATAAACAACAAATAAAGTGAGTAAAACTGAATGATGATACCTGACCGGGAAACATGATTGTTTCTTTCTGGGCAGAAGAATCACCAGCAAAGTGTGGAATCAAAAGTCGCAGCCATTGTTTTGTGACAAGACTAGACACATTGTATCCTGGTAGAAAACCATGCATACCTTTGAAGGCCACAGTACAAAACGGCTCCTTATAAAATAAAATAAAATAAAAGACATGCATCGCTAAAACAATTTTTTTTTAAAGGTTTACTAATAACATAAAATAAAACGTTTGCCAATTTTCTTATAAAATAAAGTGACACAACCATAACACAAAATAACAGGAAAGCATTGTTAAATATGATGTTGTCTGGGAAAAGTTAGATGGGTAGGGAGACAGAATTCTTCTAAATTTTTGTTGATATAACAGAATCCCATAAAAAAAACCTAAAATCAGTTTGGTATCTAAAATCATTAAAACAAAGTCCTTTAAAAATAATACAGATGTGGAATTATCAAAGGGAAATGTGTGAAATGAAAATGATGGTAATTTTAAAATAGCAACAAATAACCCACAATGCATAAACAATTATAAAGGAATAGAAACATGCTCTCCCAGAAAATGTATTGAACCCTCCCCTTGCCTGCACACGTGCCTGCCTCCCCCATGTCATCAATTCTGGGACAATCATAATCAAATAAAGCTTGAGGATCAGATGTAACAAGCTGATAAAAACTGAGCTAAAATTAATGCAGAGGTTCTTAACAATCCTTATTTTACCAAAGCAAGTCATTGTCTTACACGATCCCCCTCCCTAATTTAAAAACCAAACATTTAGGACTATTTATTACTCAGCCATCCAGGGCTCGACCTTAGCAGTAGCCTGGGGTATTTTGGCTACCAATTTCTGACTTGGGCTACCAGATGTCTAAACACGGTAGTCCGCCGCGCTACTAGATTTTTTTGCGCAATTAACAAGATGCTTAAACACCTAAAACATGTTTTAATAAAAATAAATGATTTTGGGGTTTTTTGTCTTTTAAACTTTTTTTAATTAAAATTATGGGGATACCAATTTTTACTGAGGGCTATCAGATTTCATAACATTAAAAAATGTTAAGCCTGGCCCTCCCTAAAATCATCTTGTACACAATTTCATCCCACTTTGGAGCATGTCCTGTCCCCCCCATATAACCACTGATTTGAAGCAAAAGGTGGTTACTAGTTTAAATTTATAAATTTTTAAAGCAGGTCTTAAAAACAGATATCTGTGAGCTTCTCGTGTATTTATCTTATTTCATTTTCTATTGATTTGTTCGGTTAATTTATTATTATAATGTAAAAGTCTTCTTGGACAACAAATTACATACATGTAGTTTACATAATTGGTGGAATTTAAAACGAGGCTAGTAGAATTTGGTTGACTTCATGAAGTTATGTTCTGAAGTTTTACTGATATGATGAGTAAACATGTCATCATTGCTATAGTCAGTTTAATGTAGCAACTAGTATTCCAAAGCTAGAACAATCTGGAGTTATCAAACCCAGTTTACATGTAAAACATATTCTGACAGGTCTTTTTGGTTATGGAACCTGGTCATTTAATGTTAGGTTTAATGACTTGTATCACATATAATATTGTTGAATTTATAACAAGTTGGAAACAG
This sequence comes from Gigantopelta aegis, assembly GCF_016097555.1. Lineage (NCBI taxonomy): Eukaryota > Metazoa > Mollusca > Gastropoda > Neomphalida > Peltospiridae > Gigantopelta > Gigantopelta aegis. The sequence continues at coordinate 19,857,825 of NC_054713.1, read as the reverse complement.
CAATAAAGATCATTTTCTAGAAAATAATTGTTGGTTCATAGGCTGATTTATATGTTATCCAAAAGACTAATAATTCCTAAATTTGTTAGAATGTATTTCAGTCCTGTATTTTAAAGTTTAACAATGAAGTTGTGGTTATCCATGATGCAACTGATTGAGTAAAACCATCTAGATTTCTCTCACTACGACTAGATGATTCTAAAATATAAGATGAAATGTATGTGTTAAGCAAGTTAGTCCGATACAAATGACAGCCAATTCCTTTGCATAAACAGAGAGGTTAATAAGTGACAGGGGGGATGTTACACCCACCCACCCCCCCATTTCCAGAAATGTAACAAACATATTGAACAAATCTTTAACCTGCTTTCAAAACGTACAAATTAAAACTGCCACCATTTTGCTTTGACTCAATTATACTCCAAATTCCTTTCAACGTTTATGCCTGGCAACAGAATAAACTGTATTTGCTTTAGATTCACAAATGCTTTTCAAACTTCCAAACATCTCATCTACCCTTTCTTTCGCTTGCCCATCTGTTTTAGACGAACTAATTTGCAAAACTCTGCTAGGGTACTGAAAATGACATGATCACTTTTCTTAAATCCAGGCCTGAAATATTTTTAGTAGTTCTAGTTTAAAAGTGATGACCATCCTTCACTTTGACTAAGCTGTTCCAAGTGTGTTCCAAATCACTTTCAACTTTGGACCAGACCCTCCTATATTTTCTTTTTATAAGTATTAAAAATTCAAAGTTAAAAAATGTGATGATAGTCTATGATAGATCATCACCATTAATCAATAACCCAAAAGGCCATCCCAAGTGCTCTCTTTGTGTAAGTCCTATGGTACGTGTAAAATGCAGACTTGGTGTCCCACTTGCATTATGGTCTTACACTACAGATAAAATGTACAGAAAGCAATTGGCAGATCAATACATACACGAATATGGATTAATTAGGTGACTCATTTGATGGAGTTGGTAACATTCTTGTTAGCTCTACATCTATCTTCAATTCATAACTGTAACCCTTTGGAATTGGCTTCACTTTGTCCACCCATTCTGAAACTAACAAAACAGAACACCCTCTTTTCAAACATTTTTCTTTCTTATTCTTTACTGTCCTCTAATCCACTTTAACTGTTTAACAATTACAATTCATTGTGCTTGTACGCGATGAAGTTTGAAGCATGCTGTTTGGAATACATTGCCTGTTGTCTATTTTAGATTAGCAGCAAAGGGTAAGGTACAAAATAGCACAGCCTCTGATATAAATATAAACAGTTATGGAGGAGCTGGCAGGATTCTATCTATGATAGTGCTAGTTTGACACTTTTAAATTATAGCCAGCACTGTTGCTGCCAACGACCATTTCTAACACTGGCAGCATACCCTCCCCCACAAGATACTATGAACATCTTTCGGGATGTTCTTTCCAAAACTCATATATCTATGCAGGACCCAAGATTGATCTTTGTGGGTTACTATATATATCTTTCACTTGGGAGTAGGAGGCAGAACTGGAATATTAACCCACTTCCAACATTAATTGATATAGATAAATTTAAAAAAAAAACCTGTTTTGACATTTGTATTGATGGGTTTAGACATTACCTGAATGAGTGAAAAATTATATAGGACTACCTGATAACCTCTCCATATATGAAACGGAATTGGCTGCCATTTATGCAGTTCATTAGACCAGCATTTAAATTTACAATTTTAAACTGCCAACCACCTTCTGCTGAGTGGATGGCTTGTGACCCAGTTTTCCACCTTCGTCCTGATCTGTATCTAGATTCACACAGTTTGTTATTAAAAGTATAGTGAAACCCCTCTAAACCGGACATCCATGGGACCAAGTTAAATGTCCGGTTTTCAGGGGTCTGCATTTACGTAACTAACTTCCGTTCTCTATTAAATAGGGAAAGTGATAAAGTGTTTAAAAACAGAACCACTGCCACAACAGTTCATTCAGCTTATCAAACTTGCATGCGTTATTAAACTGCTGTTTATTTCGGCTAATGTTCTTTTCAAACTGCCTTATAAACCTCTCGTTTCTTGATGATGTTTCCAACTGTTGATTTTCCGATACTAAACTTTTCACTCAAAGATCTTAAATTTGGTTTAGGTATACTTTCGAAACTTCTAATTATTCTAAGTTTATCATCAAGTGATAGTTCAATATAGCGACGTTTAGCTGGACGTTCCGTCATGTTGAAAATCTGTTCAACCATGCAAAGCCAACGTTACTTTTGCTTACTCTTTATTTTGCTAAATAAACGTTTTTAAAAGAACAAATTCACATAATAAGAAGACAGTGAATTAAATTCATTGTTATTTTCATCAATCTTTGAAGCAAATCATGAGACACGTTTGTAAAGGAACACACAAAACGTAAATCACATTTGTAACTTAATAAAAACACCTAACCCAAACCCGAACTCGGCCTATCTTAACCAAAATAACACCACCATGCATGTGTTTATTAAATATCACAGCTGGTGATGGGTATTTTAATTGTTTATTGCCATGTTGCCAACCTTGCATACTTAGGGGCATGTAACTGTGATTACATTGATAACAGCGAACCTGAGCATGCGCATATGAGTGTTCACAAACGGATAATCCGGCCGGAGTGATATTAGGAGCAATTATATATATATATATATATATATATATATATATATATATATATATATATATATATATATATATATATATATATATATATATACCATATCTCACTCTGATAAACACAAATTAATTGTTTTCTAAATCTCTTCAACCAGCAATATTTAAAACATTTTCGTTTTGTTCTGTCCTGCTCACTAAAATTTCTTCAGTCTTATTTCATAAAAGGTTATTCATGTCATTTGTCAGCATTTTATATGGACCCGGGGCGAGACGTAGCCCAGTGGTACAGCACTTGCTCAATGCTCGGTCGGTGTGGGATCGATCCCTGTCGGTGGGCCCATTGGGCTATTTCTCGTTCCAGCCAGTGCACCACGACTGGTATATCAAAGGCCGTGGTATGTGAGATGGTGCATATAAAAGATCCCTTACTGCTAATCGAAAAGAGTAGCGCATGAAGTGGCGACAGCGGGTTTCCTCTCAATATCTGTGTGGTCCTTAACCATAGGTCTGACGCCATATAACCATAAATAAAATGTGTTGAGTGCATCATTAAATAAAACATTTTTCTTTCTTTCTTTGGACCCCTTTCTGTCAGAGTCCGAGTATTTTACTAATGTGCCTGTATTCAATCAAGCTTCAGGCATGACTATCTCATGCCCAGTCTCTGGCAAATCCAACATGGAACAAAACCTGCTTGTCTAGCCCCCACTTTAAGAACCACTGCTTTATATGTCCGTACCACTTCAAAAGATCATATTCATACACAAAATTAGTTTTATTATTTGCATAGGAATGATAAAAAAAAAAAAAAAAAATAATAAAAAAAATAATAATACTGTAGACGGATTTAAATGGATTTTTGATATAAACATGTCTTAGACATATTAGACATTTGACTTACTTTTTTACACACGTGATGTTCGTTTTCCCATGGAAATTCATTCACATATTTCCCATAGGTAACCCACTGATAACCATCCATGCAAGACACTTTGTATCTGCAATTATATAAATTACAATTAAACATTTCTGCGACAGATAACATGAAAGGAAGTAGACTGGTGAATTTAGTTTTAACTCTTAAATTTAGCTTGCATGCATGCTCATAACTTGACTTTCACACAAAACCCCCCCAAAAAACCCAAATAAAAAATGAAATGAAAATTGTTTTAAAAATTTTACAGGGTTTCTATACATAACATGAGACAGAATTTTATGATTTTTAATAATGAGTTTTAAATAATTTCCATGACTAAATGTATGAAAATTCGACAATTTTTAAAGATATTTTAAAATTCCATTCTTTATAAAAAAAAAATAATGAAAATTATTTTATTTTATTTAAACACTATACACTAAACGACCATGATTTTCAATGAATTATGACAAAATACCGTGATATTCATTTTAAATTCCATGATTTTCAAGAACAAAGGGAATCATGTTTCACTTGTACTTTCTACGAAACAGAAACAAAATGCAAAAACATAACACAGACCCAAATGTAAAACACACACATTGTAGTAATCACAAATGCAGGGGATGGGGTGTTTTGAAAGTGAGCACCCTCTCCCAAACACAGTGAGTATATATACTGACAGCCTGACAATTAACCTTTTGAGTTTGTTGTACTTCTTTCCAAAAAAAATCCTGGATATGTCTTCACATCATTTTAATTTTTTAAGTTACACCACCTATCTCATCTTCCAAAACTTTAATTACAGGCTAAACAAAACCAATCATAATTACTACATCAATTTACAAGACAGTAAATAAAAAATTGACTGATCTATAGTCCTCACACAGGAATGCCTTTTTTTTTAATACTATGGAATTTACTACAAGCTATTTATTTCTGAGTCGACTGTTTTCTAAACTGCACACAAAGATAGTAATTTTTTGTTATTTCCAAAACACTTTTACTTTTCTTCTTACATCAAATCAAACTGAAATTATTAACAAACAAAAAACATTATTATAGGAGGATGGGACGGAGTATCAATACCTGGCTGCATTTTTGATAAGGAAATAAATCATTGGCTTGGCTACAAGATAGAGTACTATCCGTATTCTAGACATCTGTACTGCCTTCATTTCCTTTCTGTAAAAACATTCTGCACAATCGTCTTTTCCCGGCAAGTCAAAGAGCAAGATCTTAAAAGAAATAAAAATTAATGTCATGAAGAGGGTACAACATTCCATGTGAACAGTCATTCTGTTAAAGGTAGGGTCAACTCAAACAAGAGCCTTATGTGTTGGAAAAATGCATACACGGACCACCAACACATACTGACACTTTAGCAAATGAAAAACGCGTAATTTTAGAGTTAATAAAAAAACATGATTATTCCTGCTAACTGGGGGCAGCCATTTTGTTTCGTTTTTGTGACATCCTGTGGGATAGCTTGGGGCGAAGTGACGTCAGCTCCTGACCATCTCCTGTATGTACAGTGTAAACAAAAGCAGTAATTTTCGACAAGGCACTTCTCTTTGATCAACCTGACTTGTAAAACAGCATAAATGACGTAATAATATAATGAACTATTTAACTAAATATATTTCAAGTTGCATTAATGGAACAAAATGGGGTTATAGTATTTTTCTCTGTTAAATAATCCAAAGGAAAAATGTACACTATTAGGCCTATATTGATATGCTACGATGGAGCAAAAACGACAACCCATGATACCCAAGTGATAATTTTCTTTTCTTTGGGACTAAGTAATTGGTCAGTTCTGTGTTTTTAGATGGAAAAGTCTACTTAATCAATAGTTTTACAGAACTACATGTATTTACAGTAATAAACCATGTCCATTACAATTTTAGGGGCGACAGGTAATATTCCACAATATGGGTATGTATTTTTGTGTCTAGACAGCGTCAATTAATTGGCTCGTCTGGTTACCAATCAGGAATCACAGGTAGAAGCAATTAACAGCGTAGACCAATTAACTAAGAAAACACTCCGTGTATCATTTCAGTACGTAGGTTAATGCATGGGCAAAACATTGTTAATTGTTTCGACTTGTTGTGTAGCCACTTTGACAATGGTATTTTATTTTGTATTGAAAAATAATATATATAGTGCTGGATATACTTATTGCTGGCTTACTGGGATGTGTATTATTACAGAACACTGCAATGTATGACTATTTATTATTTCGCAAAAACCAGGTAGATTGTGTTTCTCTAGTTAAGTATTACGTAACCACCAGCTCGCCAGAGGGCGTATTCACCGAGATGGTACAAAATGGCTGCGCCCGTTATATATAATAGCCGTCACATTTAATCGTTTTATTAATTAACTATACGGTTATTCGTGTTGATATTAAGCAATAATGTGCATTATATATCGTTGAATATGCATACCAGGCCAAATGCCGTAATTGTCCTCTCCTTTAATGTATTGGGTAAACAGTTTTAAATGCACCTCAGCCAATTGGTTTTGTGGTGAACAATTACATTATAACTTCAGGATCACCGAAACTTTATTCACATATTACAAAAAGTTATGCAATTTATGCAATTGCATCAATGTACATGGCAGTACTAGGCAATGGAATGGGTGTGAGTGTATGCTGAATTTTAATTATACAGGGTTTAAATAAATCTTATTTTTTACCCATTAATTAATTTTAATTTATATCACTTAAAACTTGTATAATTAGCGTCCCGATATGGTCTTAGTGTGCCAGTCATATGACGTCAAAGTGTTATGTCCCATTAGACGTTCTACTGCCCGGGAAACAAGTTTCATATGTACCAAGATATTTTTAACCATATGGGTAACACATATAATCATTAAATAAAAACACTCATCACCATCTTCTGAGAATCTCTTAACCTTCTGCAGGCGAGAAATCTCACCCAATGGCACCCCAGTTGACATACTGTCTACTGTATACAGTGCATTCCCCCAATTCATATTTCCTGTCGTTTTGCACATGTCACGCACTGGAAACAAATATACAAATACAGGAAATAGATTTCTTGACAATTTGGTGGCTTTTGTTTTTCAATGGAAAATACCTTAGAAGTTTGGTTTTTGACAAGTATTTTCACTTGACAACAATGGTGACACATCGCGGTCATTTTCAGGGGTCGATAGCTGACTGTGACAGCTAATTTGATAATAAATTTTATCGTTTTACCAACAATGAAAATCACCAAATATTTGGATATGAATTGTAGTTGGTTTTTAAAAATATTCTGGTCAGAAAACCACTGTTATCAGGAATAATGGACATAAGTACTAGACAGCTGGCAACAAATACCTGTAAGTAAATGCAACGTTTTTATTTTTTGCCTAATTTTAATCAATATTAACTGATCTAAAATATCAGAAAAATTAGAAAAACAATACTTACCGATTCAAATATGAACTTTATTCTGTGTATTTCTAAAACATTTAAGTGAATATATGTTAGTAAAATTATAAACTTGTACCCACTCAACATGTTTTTTGTCAAAAATTAATCCAGTAGTCTAAAGGTTAAAGACTTACCTCTTTCTCAACTGTGATGCTAAATTTTCTGGCCACGCCTTTAAAATTTTCTGGCAAAGCTTCTCTATAATCACGGACAACAATCTGTAATGAGAGACTTAAGTTTGGTAAACAAGAACTTAACGAAAATTATTCCTCAATAAAACAATAGGTCCTAACTGGGCACACCAGAAAATATTTTCAAATGTGTAGGTAGGTGTACAGTAGGGGTGTCATAAAAATTAATTATGGGAGATTTTCATCACCAGTTTTTATTATATTCATTTTGTAACTGTAGTGGGGAAAACAGGGGGCTCAGGCTACCATCCGTTCAAAATTAGTTACCTACATTATCAACATGGTGTATACCAAATAGTGTCTATGTGCTAATATTTCATTTGTGAAATGTGTGGGTATGTGTACAGTAGGGGTGTGATAAAAATAGATTTCATCCCCAACTTTTGATTCATTTTGAAACTGTAGCAGAGAAAAATGGGGGCTGAGGCCAACCTCCGCTAAAAATTATCAACATGGGTGTATAGCTAGCTCTGTACCAAATAGCATGTTACTGTGCTGATATTTGACTGGTGTATCAAATGCTATGTTGTCCGTTACAAATGCTCATATAAAAGATCCCTTGCTGCTATTTGGATTGCCCCACCCACAACCAACCATGATCAGGCCGCTAGTGCTCTCTTGTACTTGCCAAGCACAGGCGGTGCCTTCTCCCACCCACCCCACCCCTTTCCTGTCCTACAGCTGGATGAAGGAGTCAGCGTAAGTTGACATCTGTGCCCACATCATGCATGCACTACAATAGCTTGCTCTGAATGTCAATGTTTCTGCCAGAGGGTAAAACGGGTATGGCGTTATACCCAAATTTATTTGCAGATTTTTTTTTTTTAAATTAACCTTTTGACAAAATTAATTCCTTTATCATTACTGTATAATTTTCTTAACCTTAACCCTCAACCAAAACCCATTTTCTTTCTGGGGGAGGCCCCCCATACCCCATTGACTGTGGTTGCATTCAATTCCATAGAGCCACACCCAAAAATGTCTTTCTGGCAGAAACACTGAATGTGCATGTTAAGCCCTATGACCTGACATGTGGTATTATTATCCTATGCGGCAACAGTGGGTTTCCTCTCTTATACTCAGACAAAAAAGTTAAAGTTTATTTGTGTAAAACCACCACTATAAAGCACATTGATTAATTGATAATAAGCTATTGGATGTCAAACACTGTTAATTCTGACACATAGTACCCGTTTCTCATCAGCCACTCAAATAGGCAAGGTTTAATAAACTATCACACAAACCTAGATCATAATAAACCATTGTCCATTATAAATCCTGTTTCGCAAGCAGTGTCATCATTTCACTGAGTTAAAACAGGCTGTCATGTGCCCCTTTATAATTCTATTTTTCATTCTTTTTTAATAGTTATGACAACACATGATCATAATTACATCATGTACTATCTAGAAACCCTTATTGCTATTATCAAGGAACACTGGGAATGTAATTGATGTTAAAATAAAACAAACAACCCAACACCGGCCTAGGTGGTGTCATGGTTAAGCCATCGGACATAAAGCTGGTAGGTACAGAGTTCGCAGCCCAGTACCGGCTCCCAACCAGAGGGAGTTTTAATGACTCAATAAGACCACTACATCGACTTCTCTCTCACTGACCACTAACATCTAACCACTACTAACATACTGTCCTGGACAGACAGCTCAAATAGCTGAGGTGTGTACCCAGGACAGCATGCTTGAACCTTAAATGGATATAATAAAGAAAATAAATGAATGAAAAACATCCCAACAGATAGTACAATCAAGATGGAGAAAGAAGGTGCCAGGGTCACTATAACTATTAAACATAATGCTGACGAGAATACTCGAAACAGAACATAGAAATGATTAAAAGCATGCTTGGGGATAAATAAAACCCCTTCAAATCACAAATCAAAAAGAAAAGAAAAACAATTATTTAAGAGGCAGAAAACCTCCCATACTGGTGGTGGATGTCCTGAAGAGGATCCAATGAGTGAAGATGGTGGTTGAAGATATATTACACAAAATATGTACAACCCTCTACCTAGTGACTGATGATGATGTTACAATGAATGAAACTGGGAAATTAATGTTTAAACAATACATTAATAGAAACTAACGAAGCCTGGTTTAAGATAATTTTGATCCAAGATTCATATGCAAATTGCAATGAGAAATGGAAATGTCTGTTAACCTTGTAACTACTGCAGGTGAGATATCTTGCCCGGCGTCATGCAAGTCGACATACTGTACACTGTATAACAGTGCATTCCCCGATTCATATTTCTTGCCATTTTGCACACACGGCACTCACCGGGAATAATAATAGTACAAATGGAAATAGATTAATTGAGAGTACGACAACTTTAGTTTTTCTTTTTTTAATGGAAAATACCTGGTTTTCGGCAAGTATTTTCGCTTAACAACAATGGCAGAATGTCGCAATCACTTTCAGAAATCTATAGCTGATTTTGACAAAAAATATTGGGATATGAATCGTAGGTAGTTTTTTAAAAATCTGGTACAAAAACACAGTCATTGGCATTAAGGGATTAAGTGACATTAAGGGACATAAATACTGGACATCATTTGGTCTCAAATGCTATAATAATAGTACAACAGGAAATCGATTAATTGAGAGTAAGACAACTTTAGTTTTTCAATGGAAAATATCTGGTTTTCGGCAAGTATTTTCGCTTAACAACAATGGTAGAATGTCGCAATCAACAATGGTAGAATGTCGCAATCATTTTCAGAAATCTATAGCTGATTGTGACAGAAAATATTGGGATATGAATCGTAGTTAGTTTTTAAAAAATATGGTACAAAAACAGTTATTGAAATTAAGGGACATAAATACATCATCTGGTCTCAAATGCCCATGTAAATGCAACTTTTGGGAATACAATAACTGATGTAAAATATCATAAATCTCACTCAATCTAGACCAAAGTTAAAAGTTTGTTTTGTTTCAAAATGACACCACTAGAGCACATTGATTTATCAATCATCAGCTATTGGATATCTTAGAGAGAAAACCCGCTATATATTTTTAAGGGATAGTAAGGGATGTTTTATATACACCATCACACTGGCAGGATAGCACATACCACGTCTTTTCATATACCAGTCGTGGTGCACTGGCTGAAATGAGAAATAGCCAGAAAGAAATTTTTGGGTATGGCGCTATGGACCTCCTCCCAGAAAGAAAATGAGTTGGGGTTAAGAAAATCACATAGGAATGATAAGATTCATTAATTCTATCAAAAGGTTAACTTAAAAAAATGGCATGACGTTGGGCAAGATACCTCGCCTGCAGTAGTCAGAAGGTTAAACAAACATTCCTTTCCTTCAGTATTTGCATTGTAATTAATTCCATCTGCAAATTATTAGCAACAAATAGGCAATGAACATTATAATCGAACCACCTGACATTTTAATCCATTCTATATAGATGAGAGTAAGTATTTAAATTTACAATGAACCTGTTTCTAAATAAAGTTAATTAAACTTACAATTTGGTTCCAAGTTCTGGCTAGTTAATTAAACTTACGATTCGCTTCCACTGTCTGGCCAAAAATGCTATAAAAAGATTTTGTAATATCTGCTCTGTTGTCCAGCAAAGCCGACTGAAGTATGGATATTCTGTCTGAAATATTAAGTGAAAATAATTATTTAATATGACTTTATTATTTTAGTATTATTTTATTACATATATTGGGTGGACCATTTTCTACAATTTTAACACCTGTCTGGGCAAATTTACAGCCTTTTTATATTACAAAATGGATTCAGAAAAATATTTTTCAAATCAGACACTTTTATACAAGAGATGAAGAATTTCTTACTTTATTGATGACAAATGGTGTGCATGGTTTGTGATATCTCATTCTGTTTGTAACTCTAAATGTTTAGTCTATACATGCCTTCTTTTTTTTAACCTTCCCTCCTATATTCTGCTCAAATTGCTCCTTGTTAAGAATCGTTTCTAACTTATCACAACCAAGGATAGTTTTATTTTATATCAGTATGTTTACATGTATTAAATGTATTTTGCGATATTACAAACAATTTAAATCTGACCAACACACTAAATAAATTAGTACATAAATACACGGTTTGCTTGTGCAGTTAAATCCTATCACAAACATGTATGCATCCATCACAAACATGTATGCATCCACATACCCATCCACCAAACTTTATGAAAATTAACTGGCATTAGCTATTTAACTTATTACACTTTCAAAGTCAACACTATCTTCCTTTGTAGCAACTGTTACAGTCTTTGACTCGTACAGCAGTGATCTCAGTTCTCTCGTGAAAGCATTGCCTCCCATGCCAATAATACCACGTATCATCTCGTTAGGATTCTTCTGCAATATATACAATAAGCAAACAAGCAATCTGAGCGTACTGCTAAAAGAATACATAAGTCCCATACCATGCCCCAAATGTTTTTTTAATCTCTTAAATTCAAGGGCCATAACTCTGTAAAATAAAAAGGGTAAAATGCTAGAAAGTCATATACTTTAAAGTCTACATGATTAAGCTATACACAAAATTTCAGCTCAATATCTGGAAAGATTGCACAAACAAATCGTGAAAACCATGTGGAACAGATGGACAGCCATACAGACAGATGGATGGGGATGAAACTTATAGTCCCCTCCGGTGGAACCAGTAGGGGGGTAATAACAACCAAACTGCTAGGTATATCATTATTTAAAATAGAATTCAACTGCCCCAATGAATAGTAGCTATGGTTGATTGTTGTGACTCATTAACTTTTACAACCATTGCACAAAGTAACCGTAGGATAGTAGTAAGGACCTTCTAACAATTACAATCTTGGTGAGAAGGTGAATATCAAACATTGAGTTTAATCCAAAAAACACTTAGTCCACACTAGATCTGTTTAGACACCAATGAGTTTGTACCTGTGTTAGAAAATCTTGAAATCACAGATCTATTGTAAATTTTCAATGTAATTTAAGACAATAGTATACATAGCGAAATGTGTTAGACACGATAATAGGTATTTATGACAATAGCAGTGCTAAGATCTTTTCATGGAATGGAGTCCCTGTTTTACATATGGTAATTATACACTTAAGCCATTAAGGTGATCCTAGCACTAAGATAGCTTCATAAAATGAGGCTCTGAACTTTACTCTCGACCAACTGGAACAAAATCCCGCATCAAGGTCAGGTCAATGCAAGAACATACAGCATTTACAAAGAAATGTTCTTTTTTTAATAGTAAAAAACCTACTTTTCCATGATTAACCATTTCTGTAAACAAGTTATGGGCTCTCCTTGTGTCTCCTTTTGTATTGAAGCTTTTAACAATCAAATTTCTATCTGAAACAAAGAAAAGATATTATTTAAAATATTTCGCCAATGTAAAACACAAATACAATTACAGTCTTAATAAACTCATATTTTTCTATCAACTTTGCATCAATAATTGTTAATGTCATTAAAAATAATTATATTATATATATTTTTTAATTTTAGATAAAAAGTTAGGAAACTGAATAACTGAGAAACAAAGAAATAATACTATGTAAGCTCATGAATTTATCCAGGATTTTGCATTAGGGTCCCATGGCTAACTGAATTGGGAAAATTAGCAAGATTTAATCATAACTGGGATGTTTTGTAAGCCACTAAATGTCATAATGAACCACTGAAAAGTTATCAAAACAGACATGATTACAAGAATATTTACACATTAAATTATGAATTTTCAGTGCCACTTGCTTTTGGGAAGGGATCAAAGTTTGGTACCACAGAACACCTGGATAAATCACTGGTATGCCTCAGCAAAATTGTAAGCATGTTTTGCCATAAGTGTAACATCATTTTCCCAGATTTCAGCTAATCAGGCATTATAAATTATCTCATGTCCAGGGCCCCGTTCCACAAAGCAATCTTAGCGCTAAGATCACCTTAAGTGCATATGTTAGCTGTGCAGTTACGGTGATCTTAGGGCCAAGATCGCTTTGTGGAACGGGGCCCAGGTTATCACAAAATGTACATCTGGTAATCACAAGCTTTCTGATGCAATAAAAACAAAACAGATCATAAGTGCCACTTCTAAGTGTCTACGGTTTCTCAAATATTTGAAATTGGAGACTGCATTTCGTGTACTTTTACAAATTTTAAACAGCAGTTCTCTTACTATAATCTTTTAAAACATTAATTAATTTTGAAGATTTTAGGGTACGTAATTTACCCTTTGTACCTTCTGGCAGAAACCCTGTCATTTCAACTTATTTCCGTGCTTATATCCAATTAAGGTTCAAGCACGCTGTCCTGGGCACACACTTCAGCTATCTGGGCTGTCTGTCCAGGACCGTGGGTTAGTGGTTACTTGTTAGTGGTTAGTGAGAGAGAAGTCAGTATAGTGGTCTTAGTTCGAAATAAGCACATGTCCGTTTGTCCCGACAAGTGAAAATCTATCCGGACAAGCAAAATGTGTCTTGATGGCTGTTCATTGGACAAACAGATATTTTCAGAGCAGTTTTATTTTGAGCAATCAAAAACATCATCCTGTTCCTTGAATAAAACAATTAATTTATTTGGACAAGTGAAAATATGGGCAGATAAGTAGATTTCTAGATGCATTTGTCTGGTGGACTAGTGAAAAATTCTGCTTATTTCTATCACGGATCTCAATGACCCATTGAGTTATTAAAACTCGCCCTACATGGGTGGGGGCCGGTACCGGGCTGCGAATCCAGTACCTACCAGTCTTATGTCTGATGGCTTAACCATACCACCGAGACCAGTAACCCTGTCAGTAGATTATCAATAATGGATACATGTTCACTAATAGCTAAAAAACAGCTTACTTTTCAAGAGGCCAGGATAAAATCCTTGACTGATATCAGTGACAGCATATTTCACGAAAGCATTCTCTGTTGGCCCAACAGCTGCCCCAGTCTGATCAACATAGAAATTGTCGTAGTGACCAATGAATATATCGTCTGCAAAACATTAGTTTTTAATGAAAGGAAAGGAATATTTTTTTAATGACACATCAGCATGTTTTAAACCATATTGCTATTTGATATCTAACACATACATTATTGGTTATTTTAAAACTTGTGGGAGGGGTGGAAGTATGTGTCAGATACTGGTTAGTACAAGTCAAAAACACAATAAAATGCTTTCTAAAGGCTAGGTTTGCAGTAAGGGTTAAATGATAGGAAACATGTACAGAGGCTGCAAATCTATAAGATTCCATGCTTCCATGAATCACAGATTTTGGGTCAAAGAGTAAAATTATTTGGAATCCAAAAATACCCGCATTACTTAATTTTTGCGATTCTGACAAAATTCTTTTAAAATCTTGATTTCAGCTAGTGCCTGACAATGTATACTTCAAGTCACATGATCTGTGCCTTTAGTAAGTAAACTGCAGCATGACTGACTCTGCTTTGAACATTAGGAACCTGATACATGAGAGATTCGATTATTTTTCGGCATTAAATAGCAGACATGCTAACATACAAGACACGTGCAAGAACCTACCAAAACTTAAGTTTTTTTCTACTAAAAAATCTTAAATTTTAAAATATCTTCTTTATAATACAGTCAACTCCACTTATTTGTACATCGGTTTATAGCATAATTCGGTTAATCGACTATTTTCACCCAACACGGAACCATTTGTTCTTATAACACTACAAAACATCCGGTTAATTGCACAGACTACAGGCTATATATCGGTTATTTGCACATATAAATAACGATTTATTTATTTTTGTGCTAAATTAATGTCACAAATAACTGAGAAAGTCTATCAAACTTTGGCAAAAAAACTCAAATAAATCACCGATTAATCTGTTTTGTTTGAGCTCACTGTGTGGCAATCAGACTGTAATCGCTGTTTTAAGTTGAATAAACCTAAGACCTAATGTTTTGTTTGCAATATATTGCTGTTAATCAGAGGCCATCTCAATAACAGGTAACTCTCCGACTATTATTTGTGCTTGTGCTTGTGCTTGTGCTTGTACGCATGCGCACTCAACTATTGAGGCCCTATTCGATTGACGTGTTCAGGGCAATCATTGTTCTGTATCAATTACATTATGTTGAGAAGCCTTGTCAGTAATTAAAAGATTACAGATCAATCGTCCTAGGCGGTTATGTTTTTAATAAATGTGACCGAGAAAGGGTTGTTGTCATTAGATGCAGTGTACGCTATATCTGTTAAACGCAAAAGAAACGATTTATCACTTGCTTCCCGGAAAATGTAGCGGAAAAAAAATGACTGGTGGGGGAGGTCGTCAAAAAACAAACATAACAAAGACCATTATTTATGGATCGTCCCTAAGTTTCTGCTATATTGTTAGACACCAATCAGTCGGACCGCACCATGAAGGCCAGTCATTTGTGTTAGACCGGTCATGCATGCAATGCAGACTGCTGGAACTGATAATGACTCACTAGCCGAGCTTAACTTTAATTGCTTAACAATAGCAAAGTCATTATTTGGGGATCACAAATAATACCAAAGCTTGCCATATCTTTTGGGATGGAAACACCATACAAGTTCACGTAATTCTGGAAACTGACGTCATTTTGTAAACACGTGTACAGATGAAAAGTGAACTTTTTGATGGTTCTGTTGTTTCAAGTTTATCTCATTAACTAAATGGCTAATACACTTTGTTTACACTAGTGGATGGTCAGTGTGTTTTTTTTTAATGCACAAAGTTTGTGTTTTTAGAAAACGGATGTTGTTGGTTTTTGGTTTTTTAAAAATGATTTCTGGATTAAAACAAAAACGTCATGCTAATTATATGTATATCGATAGATATATATTTTTACATTTATATATATCCAACTGCATGTGACATGTGTTAACTGTAATAGTTCCGGTATGAAGTACTGTAATAGTTCCGGTATGAAGTACTGCATTATGCTAGACTGTCTCCCATGCCACTTTGTAGTTGGATGGCTGTTACAAAGTGAAAGTCGGTACTCTATCGGTTAATCGACTAACCCGGTTAATTGCACATAATCGAGCAGCACCTAGGGTATGCAAATAAGCGGGTTTGACTGTATATGTATAATATTGCCCACTGGTTATATTTCAAAAACATAAATTCCATTTTTTTTCTTTATTTGCAAGAAACATTGCAACATCTATGAATTACATGTACATACTGTGATCTCGACATTGAAGAGACTGAACCAACAAGGTCAAGATTTCGGTTAAGATTATCATAATATTTGTCAGTACAAACTGTCATCGCAGTGCTAGCAGAAAATTTTGTCAAAATAAACTTCAAAAAAATGCAGAAACAGTTATTTTTTTCAACAAAATATCAATTACTGTATAAAACTATTTCACCAAACTGAATTTTTTTTTTAATATTTGCAACTGATGAATCTGGGGAGTCGGAGCTATATATAGCCCTGCATGGGACTATTTCTCATTCTTGAGATAGGCATACCCTGGGTTGACGAGGTAACAAGGAATGCAAGATGACAATCTTGGAATGTGTGCGACATTTGTTACAACTGGAAATGTTCTAATACTAAATAAAATAAAATTGCTACATTACTTGTAATAGTAATTCTGTTAGTTTTTCTTGACTTGAGAACCGTCTTTGCTGCAGTTGTGACTTTGAAATAGATTTGAACAGTGTTAATGGGTTCACAAATGGAGCCTGCGAAAACAATTCTGCCCTCGGTCATTGTAACATATGTGTCACTGGAGAGGCAGGCATCTGGACGAGTGGTCTTTAGTTCTACATGCTAGGAAAAAACAAACAATTGTATTTGAATACAAACACAATTTAAAATAATTTTGTTGAAAGTACTTGGCTCTCTTACAGCACTGTGGTGTTTTAGTCCTAAAATTTTAGTTTCCCTTTAAATACTCAGAGAGGTCGGAAATATGGAAGTATATTAAAGAGTTCATTTCCAAAAATGCAATATTTGCCAATTTCCGAATTTTGGAGTTAACAGTGAAGAAAAAGCCTACTAATGTTAGTACAAGCCTGCAATATAACAATAGAGCTTCCATCAAAATGTGATCTATGCCTAATTAACAGGACCCTGTTTTACGAATCAATCTTAGTGCTATAAGATCACCGTAAGTGCATAGCTACCTTATGTACTTAAGGTAATCTTAGCGCCAACATCTCTTCGTAAAATGGAGCCCTGGGCCCCGTTCCACAAAGCGATCTTAGCCCTAAGATCACCTTAAGTACATAGCTACCTTATGCACTAAGGTGATCTTAGTGCTAAGATTGCTTCGTGGAACGGGGCCCTGACCCATAAAATTGTGCTTCATCTGATATACATGTACACTATGTCACTTTGTGGAAAAATCATATTTTTCTCAAAAAGACTAACATAAATGGATATATCGATTTTGGAAATATTTGACTAGTTTGTCTTAACAGTGAGGCCTGTAATTATAGGGGTTTTTTTTAAAATAACTTACCAAACTAGAATCTGGTCCAGAAAAAATTCTGTTTCCAAGCTGATCTCTTACTTCTAATTCCAATTCTAGTGGACAATTTGCCCCAATTTTTGTAGGAATTTTTTCAAGTGGTGTAATCAATTCAAGAGATGTTGCTGACTGTGCTGCAGTATAAAACAAACATAAATAAATAAATAATAACAACAACACAAAATAAATGATAATAACAACACAAAATAATTAACTAACTATAAGTAATAAATAAATGAACAAATACAAATGTGTTGCCATAGATGCTACTCCTACTGAGGACCAGTTGATTGGATTATTAATAACATATTGGAATCAACAGCAGCTCATCTTTAAAACTGATTACTTCTTTGATCAGTCGAGCTTCATCCATCTTGCCTAACACAAACAAGCTTTTATGTATTTAAGGATTGTCTGTTATTTCTTTTATGTTCAATATTTCTAATTAAATTTGAATCATACAAGCTAATAATAACACTAAAACATCATACTTTATTTTGAATTAATTTTTATCTATAAACAATAATGCTCAATAAGACAACTTGCCAATATAGAATGACGTCATCAGATATGACATTCCCTGACAACGCAATTTTCACGTTCATAGAAAAATTAACAAATTCCCATTGCTACATCTAGACCAATGGAATGACATTATGTTGTAATGAATGTAACAGAAATGTAATTATTCAAGATTAAAATGAAGTCCACACACATATATTGTGATATGAAGACCACGATACATTGATTTATGGCAGCTGGTTTGTGATACATAAAAATCTTAAACTTACTGACCTTAATTCCAGACCAACATACTTTTTTTGTTTTACATAAAATGAATATGAGCTACTGCAAACATCAGGGCAATCAAAAACACATTGGATTTGCTAAAATTAATAACTTATGTCAGGGTTTGTAATTGATACATTATTTAATAATTAAAAAAAGTGTACCTGGCAAAACTATTTTACACTGCCTTGTAACTAGGGTCATAATCATTAAATATCGTGATTCGTATCGTATCGCAACACAGGTATCGTATCATACTGCGACACAGGTATCGTATCGTATCGATGCGACACAGGTATCGTATCATGACCTATTGTATCATGATACAACCCTAATAGCTTGAATAAAACCATTTTTACTATACCTGTCACATTCAACCTTTTGGAAAGTATAACAGAAGGGTCAATTGGTCGTATCAGCTTGTATTTGTAATATAGATCCGGTGTGGAAGCGTTTACTATATACAGTGACTTGTAATCTCTGTTCATTTTTGGTGTTCGAATCCAATTACATCTGGCCTGGGTCAAGGTCGCATTTAATCTCACGGTAGAATGAATGTCCAGAATTCGAACATCCGTGAAGGTCACCCTTCCTGCACTAGCTCGCTTCTCAAGTACCATGTCATGGTAAGTGGGGTCTTCTTTCACTTCTGGACCAGCCATCCGGGCCTCAAAAACAAAATGGTGAATTCATCACATAACGTATTTCAACTGCATTTTCCAGTTTAAGAGTTGCTCCTTTCTCTAAGCAGCACTGTCTCATTCGTTCAAATACCATGTCATGGCAGTTAGGGAACATTTTGTTTTAAAAATCTTTATAAGTAATATTTCTAGTTAATTGAAAATTTATTAGCAACCACTGTTTAATGTTTTAAAACTGTGTAACGATCTCTGTAATTTGCGTAGGAAATCACGATACATACTGAACAAAATGTTCCCTGAAAACTCATGATTTAAAAAAAATGCATCTAGAATGACTTCAATGTGACATTAAGCAAACTAGCCCAGCACTTAGCTTATTGCATGTGGTAAAACTGCTAGTAGCCAACAGCTGAACTAAAAGTATAAATAAACAATTTATATACTGCTAACGTTTTGATTAGCTGATAGCTCTATAGTGCAATATAATCTTTACAATAAACATTCTCAGTATAGGCAACCTTGTTTTTCTGGATATAGTACTGTATAATACTTTATTTTTGCGTGGAATTTATTTTCGCGTTTTTCGCATGTGAATGGATTTCGTAAAAATATATTCCACGCGAAAATAAACTTTTTATAAAAGCCGACAAAAATAAAATAAAATATGTAGTCTCGTTCCACTATACCACATTAGTTTCCGATGTACGAGACTAGTAGTAACAAAGCGGTGCGTCCTCCTGTCACAGAACAAACAACAAAACACAAAAGCTATTTAAAACTTTAAATCAAGAACACAATTTAAGTACATACATGATAATAAAACAATACTAACACTAAAAAGCTTTATGCTGTTTTCCTTTGCATGTGCTAGTGATCAGTTCATCGGACAGAGTCTACACGTGTTCAACGACGGAAGTAAACATTCATTATCACAGTATATTAAAAATGTGGAAGTGAAAAAATCTGGACTGGGCTATGTTCAGATGTTTCACAATTTTATTTTTATTTTTGGCCTGTTAGCCAATCACAAACCGTTTTGAACTAGTATTTTGACGGCAATAAATATTGTTTCAATCAAACTTAAGTTACTGAGTACTAGTAGCTTGTGCCTTCAAATTTCGTTTCGTTTGTTTTCGGTTTTTGTTTTTATAACAATTATAAGGATTAAGAAAAACTGTACGCGGTAAGCACCTTCTTTAAGCTTATTAACTTATAAACAATAGTCTTGATTGGTTAAAGCAGGAAAACTATTGTTTTGTGTATAGCACTCGTGTGTACATGTAGGATTAGTTCTACAGATTAGCGTAACAACTGGCAAAACTAAGTTCCGTTTTTAAAACAAAATTATTGACATCTGTACTTCGGTTTTTTTTATTGATGGGAGTTGGGAGATTCGCAAAAATAAATGTTGGCGAACTGACCCATTTTCATTAAATCGCGAAAATTTTATCCCGCGAAAATAAAGTATTCTACAGTATATGGAAGAACAGATTTTCAGGTAGCAACATATGATCATATTTGAAAAAACAAACAAGTATTTTCAGCATCATACGAGCTTAGGCTATTCGTACCAATTAGCAGTAAGACATTCTTCATATAGGGGTGGGACGTAGCCCAGTGGTAAAGCGTTTGCTTGATGTGCGGTCGGTCTAGGATCGATCCCCGTCAGTGGACCCACTGGGCTATTTCTCGTTCCAGTCAGTGCACCATAACTGGTGTAACAAAGGCTGTGGTATGTACTATTCTGTCTGTGGGATGGTGCATATAAAAGATCCCTTGCTGCTAATCGAAAAAGAGTAGCCCATTAAGTAGAGATAGTGGGTTTCCTCTCAATATCTGTGTGGTCCTTAACCATATGTCTGACGCCATATAACCGTAAATAAAAAAATGTGTTGAGTGCGTCGTTAAATAAAACATTTCTTTCTTTCTTCATATAGGCTTAACACATTTCAGACTTCAGTTCCCATAAGGAAACTGTGGTCTGTAGGTTGTAAAATAATTGTAAATTTTAAACACACATGGTTTATAATCGATGATAAATAGATATGATCTGCAAATAATGGAAGGTTACAATATTATGAAACACTTACTTCAGTGGACCTCAGAAACATGTCTTTCCCACCCTTATAAAAGAGTGTCACGTATTCCCATGACACTCGGACTGTTACAAATGCTGTGGAGTCCAGGCCTGTTGTCACAATACTTTTATTTTCGGCATCAACTATCTTCAAAGAAAAACTGAATGGTTGGTTAGCTAAAACTTCGGTTGGAAAATCATTTTCAAAATGTAAATACCATGCAGGAGCTACAAAAAAAAAAAAAAAAAAAAAAAGAAAAGAAAAGGAAACTGAATTATGAAAACAACACAAAAAATTTTGTAATTAAGGATTGTCCGTTATTTCTTTTATATTCATCGGGGTAAGAACAACAAAAAATCATCCGCAAATGGTGTGAATCGGCAAAGCCATTCTCACATAAATTTGCCTACAATTTTTTTTGTTCATATACCCAGATGAACAAAAAAGAAGTAACAGACAATACTTATAATTAAATTTTAATCATACAGGCTAATAATAACACTAAAACGTCATACTTTATTTTTAATTATTTTTTACCCATAAATAATAACACTCAATAAGACAACTTGCCCATATTAAATGACATCATCAGATATGTCGTACCCTGATGACGTAATTTTTACATTCATTGAAAAATTAACAAACTCCTGTTGCTATGTCTGGACCAATGGGATTCTGTTGCATTGTAATGAATGTAACAGAAATTTAATTATACAATGACATACAATTTATATTAATCCGCTTTACTGCCTCTGAGGGCAATGTGACATCACCAAGTTGAGATTCCAACCCAGGGTTAGCTCTGAGTCGATCTGGGTTATCAGAAAATTTCGCCAAATTATTGCAAAAATGCAAAACCTATAGCTATTTTCAAACAAAATTTTAATTATCATGCAATTTTTTTTGGTGCCAAATTAAAAAAAAAAAATTCAATAGTTTTTAAAATTCGCAATTGGTGAATCTGGCGAATGACAGAGATAACCCTGCAACCTCTTTTACAAAAACATTCAAAGGTCTTTGTATTTCACAGATACAATCGTTTCCAAATCAAAACCGAAAGTCTGTTACCCGTTATTAATGGTGGGAATCAGTTTAAATTTCATTATCTATCATCATTTATAATCGATTACATGACTGGTTAGAGTTATATGAACATAAGAAGGATTCGAATTATAAAGGACATTTGCCATGTACACATAAAAACAAACACGTACATGTACCAACTGAAACATATCGATCTACATCAATTTCATCATCTAAATGGAAGCTAGCTCTGGGTCAGCAGAAAATTTCACCAAATTATCTATTAAACTTCAAAAATTTGCAGAAACCCAGTTCGTTTGTATCAAAATATCAATTATTACATGAAATTATTTTGCCAAATTAAAATAAAATTCGGCAAATGTTTTTGAAATTCGCAACAGGCGAATTTAGTGAGAGCTAGCCTTAACACTGAACAAACAATTACAATTAATATTTTTCCTTATAAATGATTAGGGATTTTCATAATTGATCATCACATCGGAAGAGCCAAACTGATCAATTTAACTCTCTCCTAAAACAATTTAACTGAGTGTGGAGGGTCTCCGGTTTTCAGGGCTTTGTATTGATACAAAACATAGGGGTGGGATGTAGCCCAGTGGCACAGCATTGGCTCGATGCGTGGTCGGTGTGGGATCAATCCCAGTCGGTGGGCCCATTGGGCTATTTCTCGTTCCAGTCAGTGCACCACGACTGGTATATCAAAAGCTGTGGTATGTCCCACCCTGTCTGTGGGAGGGTGCATATAAAAGATCCCTTGCTGCTAATCAGAAAGAGTAGCCCATGAAGTGGCGACAGCGGGTTTCCACTCTCAATATCTGTGTGGTTCTTAACCATATGTCTGACGCTATATAACCGTAAATTAAATGTGTTAAGTGCATCATTAAATAAAACATGTCTTTCTTTAATACAAAACCTTTTGTTGTACTTGTTTGGTTCCACTGGTGTTCTATTCACATTCTGCTTTATATATGTATTGAAGAGAGGTAAACTTTAGTGTTAAAAGATTCGTAAATCACGGGAATTAATTTCGAAAACAGAGTTTTGAGAGAATTCCTGTTTAGGTCTTGAGGGGTTATTTTCACTGTATAAAGCAAACTTACCTTCAACAAGCACAGGATTGGTGACGTTTTCAACAGTACGTGAATGAGGCAAGATGACTTTAAAAATAAACACTCGTTTATTTGCAGGAATCATGTTCCCATCTTCATGTTTGTGATATAAACCTTCTGCGACAAGCAAACCATCACACAACCGAAGATCTTTGAAAAGTTTGGTTGGGTTGAACCATAAACCACAGTATTTTCTAAAATAAATAAATAAAGAAATGTTTTATTTAATGATGCATTCAACACATTTTATTTATGGTTATATGGCGTCAGACATATGGTTAAGGACCACACAGATATCGAAAGAGGAAATACGCTGTCACAACTTCGTGGACTACTCTTTCTGATTAGGCAAAAAAAAAAAATTGTTTGTTTCCGGTCACCCGACCGACCCTAAATTTTGCCACCGACCCTGAACTTTTTTTTTTCTGCTGGGGTGGGGTGGGGTGAGGGGAAGCGCACAGAGAAGTTGTGGTCGCGGATCGACAAAGCAGGGGTAACTCTTACACGTCAGTGTGTGTTAAATGGAGGATGAGGTGTGTGTGTGCGTGGGGGGGGGGGGGGAGCAGCGATGGTTTTTATACACCCCCACCACACTTTTTGGCACCTTCTTACGCCGTGCCCTGGAACCAATCACTGGCGTTGTTAGAGACTGGACCCAGACTAGACATGCCTAGACGTTGAATGGATATGAGCATAACTAATTTGTTTGAAATTGGAATCATTAACACAGTAATTGATGACACAAGAGATCGCATGACAGTACGGTAACGTGTGTGGCGATTAAACAGCTTTTATTACAAACTGCTAAATACTGTAGGCCTATAGAGGAAAATATATCATATTATCTTAACTCCAGTCATCTCATACATTGTAGGTTTATTTTCCAAAAACAACGTGCGATCTGCTGAGCATGGGTAATAATTAAATAAACGGAATATTCAAGAATAACCACAAACATTAAACAGTTCACATTTATTTCAGTGTTTCAGTTAATTGGGAATAAATTAATTTGGGTGATTTTAGCATGGGTCCGTTCAATAGGCTAATAAACATTAAAACTATAAGTCCGTCCCACAGGGAACGCCTTAGCCCGAGTACTCTGACTGTAAGAGAGCTAGACGGACATTTGAACATAAACACGCTCTCATTATTTATGTTCAAATGTCCGTCTAGCTCTCTTACAGTAAGAGTACTTGGGCTAGGAACGCCTTTTTTATTACTATGACATTTACTACAAGTTATTTATTTCTAAGCCGAATGATTTGTAAATTGCACACAAAATTAGTATTGTTTTGTTATTTCCAATACAAGTTGGACAAATCTGTGAAGTTTTTGTGCAGTCATCTACTGTCTGAATAAATCTGTGAACTTTTCGTGCAAACATTTATTGACCAACTTGGACAAATTTGTGCAGTCATCCTCTGACAAAACTGGACAAAGCTGTGAAGTTTCTGTGAAGTCATCTACTGACTTTTATTGGTGAAAGGAATAGTTTGAACTTTTTTTGTTTTCCTGTCTTTTGAAAATGGCATGTGAAACTTAAAACTGACACTGACAGTGAGATTGTTTTTATTTCTCTGGCTGCAAAGAGTAAACTAAGATTTTTCAGACAGCTTGCCTTCATGTCTTTCATCTTGAGACTTGAGTTTTTCTCTGGCAAACACATTTAAGGTAGGGTAACCTTTCTTTGAACTAAAAAAAAAAAAAAAAAAAAAAATCCTACCTACCTACCCTACTTTTTTTTGGCCATGTTACCCGAAACAAACTTCTTCTTTTTTTTGGCCATGTTACCCGAAACAAACTTCTTCTTTTTTTTGGCCATGTTACCCGAAACAAACTTCTTTTTTTTTTTGGCCATGTTACCCGAAACAAACTTCTTCTTTTTTTTGGCTTTAGCAGCATGGGATCTTTTATATGTACCATCCCACAGACAGGATAGTACATACCACAGCCTTTGATATACCAGTCATGGTGCACTGGCTGGAACGAGAAATAGCCTAATGGGCCCACTGACGGGGATCGATCCCAGACCGACCGTGCACCTAGCAAGCTTTCTAAAATAAATAAATTTAGATTTAGGCAAAATACAGCCAGTGAGAATATGAATAGAACTTAACCTTTAGACCACTGGATTAATTTTTGACAAAAAACACGTTGAGTGGGTACAAGTTTATAATTTTTACTCACATATATTCACTTAAATGTTTTAAAAATACATGAAATAAAGTTCATATATGAATCAGTAAGTATTATTTTCGTGGGTTATTGTAATTTTTATATTTTAGATCCGTTAATGGTGATTAAAATTATGCAAAAAAAAATTTAAGTTGTGTTTCCTTACAGGCATTTGTGGCCAGCTGTCCAGTATTTATGTCCATTATTCCCGATAACAGTGGTTTTATGACTAGATTTAAAAAAAGAAAAAACTAACTACGATTTATATCCCAATATTTGGTGATTTTCGTTGTTGGTAAAACTATCAAATTAGCTGTCACAATCGATCCCTGATAATGACCGCGATGTGCCACCATTGGTGTCAAGAGAAAATACGTGCCAAAAACCATTTTTTGAACTCAAAATTTCAATGTATTTTTCATTGAAAAATAACAAACAAAAGCTACCATGCTGTAAAATAAACTGTTTCCTGTTAAGATAAAAATGTTTCCGGTGAGTGTCATGTTCAAAACGACGGGAAATATGAATTGGGGAATGCACTGTATACAGTGTACAGTATGTTGACTGGCGTGATGTCGGGCGACATATCTCACCAGCAGTACTCCGACGGTTAACTTAGGTACCATTTCCTTATAACTGTAGGAAGTAATATTAGCAAAGTTAAATTTTATGGACTTCTGGAGATTGTCCAAAGGGCCGGCAACCAAGAGCTCATGTTTAAGTTGCCTGTTAAAAAATTATGTTGCCCAAATTCTAGTTTTATCACTAATGGGTAGGCCTAGTGTATCCAGTGTAATCAAAATATGTGTTATTTTTCTGATCACATTCTTTCAGAATTTGATAACTTAGCAAATTAGAGCAAATTAGAAAATGACATATAAATTAATCAGGTCATGTCCCCTTTTGAAGAATAATTAAGTTTGCCTTGGTTTGTGCCTTTGTTTCTAAACTAAGATAGCAATTGCAGTGGCCCCAACTAAATAAAATTTGAAAATATTATGCCTCTAGTATGCCATGGTTTTTATTTTTTATTTTACCAATTGAAATATTTATTTCTGTAGGTTAACAGAGCCAAACATGTATAGCCATGTACAAAGACAGTCTGGGATTTATCAACGCGTTCTGTGGTACCACGCATAGGTCCCTTCCCAACAGCAAGTACGTGGCATTCAAAATTCCCAATTTTATGAGTAAATAATTATTTTAAATTAATTTAACAATAGTGATTGCCATCATTCAATATAATTAAAGCATGCTATCAAACAGCTAAGGGATCGTGCCGAAAAATCCTGAATAAATCCCTGCAAGTTATGTGGCTATAAGCAAGAATGAATGAATGGATGGATGGATGGATCGGCTGTTGGGTGTCATAAAAGGTAAGTATATGGAAATAATATTTATACAATTATGAAAAAACCCCAATGTAAAGAGCTGTGTGGAAAAGTACAATACAATACAAATATCAAAGTAAATATATTTTAAAATTTTGTATATAAAAAATAAAGTCTCTGTTTAAAACCACAAGTTTAAAATCTCAATGTTTTGTCAACTAAATGATGACATCGTCAGGAGAGCCTTATGCACGATCAATCTAAGATCAATTCCCGCTTGGTGGACCCATTGGGCTATTTCTCGTTCTAGCCAGTGCTCCACAACTGGTGTAACAAAGGCTGTGGTATGTACTATCCTGTCTGTGGGATGGCGCATATAAAATATCCCTTGCTGCTAACTGAAAAGAGTAACCCATGAAGTGGCAACAGGGTTTCCTCTCTCAATATCTATGTGGTTCTTAACCATATGTTTGACACCATACAACAGTTAATAAAATGTGTTGAGTGAGTCATTAAATAAAACATTTCCTTCCTTCTTTCGTCATGAGAAAACTTTTGTATAGAAATCAAAGTGTTTTAAAAACTTCAATATGAATTCTGGGTGGAATTTAAGATTCCAAAACATTTTTATTGCCAAATATATCAGTGAAAAAAACCACCCTTACTTGGCTTTCTTTGAGTTCCACCTATATGGGTATCTCACATTGTATGCCACCTGACACAGAGTGCCTTCATCTTGCTTCCACCTGTCAACACCCGCCTTTCCGTTTCTGTACACATTAACATCCATCGACTCAATAGTAAATGGTGCACTGGCAATGTCTCCATGTTCTTTGCTGGTTACTCTAACATTATCTTTGTACAGGTAGGCAAGTATAGGTTTACTTATTCTTTCGTTCAGTGGAACGCTGTACACTTTATCAGAGTCCGCTGGGATTCTTGCGGGTGGCGAGAAGCCATCAAGAAAAACAATGCTGAACCATCCCCATGATCTCCCTGAAATACAAAAGGAATGTTTAATCAGTGTTTGTTTGTTTTGTTTAACGACACCACTAGAGCACATTAATCATCGGCTACTGGATGCCAAACATTTGGTAATTTTTTACATTAGGGTTGGGTACCACAAAAAAAAAAACGTACCACAGTATATATACAGCTTCTTTTTTTTTTTAAATACTGTGGTATGTACCGTGGTATACCGCATTAATAGTGACATCATACTAACCACTGTGATTCATTGATACAATAATTTCTCAACATACAGTCATTTATGTGCCTTTGAACTTGGGAGGCAAAATATGTATGACATACATGTACTACAATGAAATACCAGTAGAAATTCTGACCGATTCAGTTTACACATTACATTCTATTTTCCTCTGAAGTTGAGTAAGCATTAAACAGGACTAAAAATCACATTTAGAGAAAAGCTCATACTTATAGATAGAACATAGTTGTAGAGCCTCGTTGTATTTTAAGTAAGACCTTATAATGTAAATGAAATAAACATAACAGATGTGTATGAATCAAATGTATAGATATCATTTCAGTTAACTTGAAGAATAATAAAAATGGCAAAGTTTAAACAAAGGTATTCTATTATCACCATTTTAATTATACCAGTAGTTATTAACTAACTGTAACTTTTATATAGCTATAGTTTTATTTCAATTGATGACCCAGGTCCTTTTGTTTTCAGTTTGCTACAATGTATTATTGTTCAAGTTAGTTCAAGTTAAATTGTCGCAGCGTCAGTTTAGCTTCAAGAATAAACAAACTCTATACCATGAATGTCTGAATAAATCATGTAGTGTGTCAATTCCTGTAATTATTATCTGGATTACTGAATTTATTTTATGTTCTTGTTTAGAAACAATGTATTAGTGATTAATATGTGAATATTTGTTATCACGAATGTATGTATCAAAAATTATCAATGTAATGTTATTTAACGTCAAACATAGGGTTATTGTTGTATTAAGAGCGGGAATCTTTGCCTACCCGGTGGTAGGCAGACATTTTGTGTATTCGACATCTCTGACTGAGAGAGATTGTAACTGTTCAAATGTCGGTCTAGCTCTAGAACAGCAGAGTAGGCCTTCTTGGGCTAACCAATTATGGTGGAATGAGTTACTTGAGAACAAGTCCAACCAAACCATCACTGCCTACAGAGTGACAATCAGACATTTGGCAACCCCTGCAATTAAGAAAATGACCACAGCAAATAATTTGCCGTGGAAAATAGTGTCCACAACATTTTTACTGTTAACATGTTTGCATCTGTGGTTTGTAAGTACATTTGAATGATGAGTTTGTTGTTGTGTTTTTGCCAATATGCTGTAAGATTTATTTATACTAGTGGTGGTATTTGTTGACTTAACAGTTAACACGCAAATGACACATGCACGATCAGGGACAATGGGGTTGCAAGGGGATGACAATTTATCATATACAGCGTAGTCAGTATGCAATGGCGTGCCAGTTCAATTTTTATATTGTAATTATATGACATCAAAGTGTCAGAATATATAAAATGTGATATAGAATTAAAATAATTATGTTTTATAACGGCATAATTTCTGTTAGGAAATCTGTCACCAAGACAATGCCCACCTTTCAAGCTCAAGTAAATTGGTAAGGTTTGTTTAATTTTGTGGATTAGGTCACTCGGAACCAAAAAAGATGCTTATTCATACATTAGTGCGAGCCCTCGAAATTATGTATTTTGTTTCATGACACTGATCATTTATTTCTCAGGATTTTCTGAAATGTCGTTGTTCACAGAAAGTCCCGAAGTATACCGGTACAGTACAAAATGGTAATAGTGCAACCTCTATTTTACATAATAGTCTTAGAGAGGAAATCCACTACATTTTACCACTAGTAGCAAGGGATCTTTTATATCCACCACATGCACTTTTCTCAAAATAATGAATGAATGTTAACGACACCCCTGCGTAAAAAATACACATCGGCTATTGGGTGTAATAAAAAGTATAAGTACATGTATATTGAAATATTATTTTCCCCAAAACAATTAAGAAGTAAAAAAGTTCAACTACATGTAGTCTTAATTTGCTCTGCCACTTGCCAAATTTGCCAATTTCGAATTTTAAGAACTCGAAAATTTTATTTTATTGTGGCGAACAAAAATTGTGTTATAGGCAAGTGATATTTTGTTGGAAAATAGCGATGTATAAGTTTAGCATTTTTCAGATAATTTGGTGAAATTTTCAGGTCACTGAGAGCTAGCCCTGTCAATACTGTGGAATTTCACTACAGGGGCGTCGGAAGCGGTACGCACTGCAGTGGTCCCTGCAATGCACGTGCTATGAACAGTCAACAGAGTTCAATGACCTAGTCGATACTCGCCTACTGGTAATTTACATATATGTTCTATCACGCTAAGATTCAGATACTTATACAGCAATAATGGTGTAGTTACTATTTTAATATTTACTTTTATTAATTTTAATGTGTTTTCAGTTCACAAAGTAAATTTTATTTTTAACAATAAGGAAAAAATCCATCTTGAAAAAAAAAATCCAATATTGTCCACGGCAAAAAAAATGCTGCAGAGAACGAAAAATGCTGCTGTATAGCAGATTTCTGCGGGCAATTGCAGGGGTTGCTAAAATAAAATACCCTGCCAGCCCACCCACATTCCTTCCCAGCAATGAACATAGTTTTCTTACCATGACATGTCATGTATAAATTTATGTATTTCTCAACAAATTGTTTTTTAAATTGCACACAAAAATAGTGTGCATTAAAGTTTTAGAAAAAAATAAATATATATACTCTGTCGACAAGGGTTATTGTTGTATTAGAACGAGAATCTTTGCCTATCCAGTGGTAGGGCAAGGCAAGTATTGCACCTCCTAACCAGTGGACCGTTATAATCACTTAGCACTCCCCGGGTCCCTTCCACCAGTCCAGAATTTTGCACCCTGGGCTCCGCCCACGCTATGCCACTAGTAGGTAGAAAGTTAGTGTTTCTGTGTAATCTCAGACTGAGAGTG